>NC_091445.1:63364648-63654297 GCF_964237555.1 Oryctolagus cuniculus | reverse complement strand
GGCCATTGGTTACCAGGCAGCTCCATATTTCCCTGCCCCCAGCTGGAATTCCTTTCTTTTTCCTGACCACCAAAGAATTAACTTCCTGATGATGTATAGGCACTTCAAGAACATTCAGACCCTCTAGCTACACACCAGTCAGGTGACTTGGGTATTACAGGACAGGGAAGACTCCGTCACCCACCTAATAGGCACCCAAAAATGTCCCAGGGATTTCCAGAGAGCTTCACCATGGGTAGCGTGCAATCTCCATGGCAACAACCATCTATCTGCCTAACTTGGCCAGATAAGACAGTTTTCTCTCCCCTAGAGGCCCGGATGCTGGAAGCTCTATTATTACATCACACTTTCATTCCTATTCCAAGTGTTCTTTCTAAAAAGATGTTCTCTGACTTTGTTCTGAAGACAAAAGTGTTGCTTTTGACTAGTCTATGTCTATGCCTTCCTCTGCAGCCACCCCCTCTCGCTGCCCCCTCCCCCATTGGTAGACTGAACATTGGCGGGCTATTAAACAACTTTTAACACAGTTACACTTTGTTTGCTCCATATCTATGTTCTTAGCTTTCTGAGAGGCGGTATTGTGCTAGACAAGACTATTTGGTTGGAGAATTGTTTAGACTCTGGTGAGCAGAACAGTTAAATATGATGTTTTATGGAGTTAAAGCTCTAAGAAAAAGGGAGACATCATTAATGCACCAAAAAAAAAGAGGGGGAAAGTTGGCATCAACAGGAAACTTAGGTCATCCTAAAACAAGAGTCATCTCAGATCCTCATTTCAACTTCACCAAATTGGAATTTTAACTTTGAAATGGAATCCAACTAGTGAACATTCATTGCTAAAGAGGTAGAACTGAGAAAACGAGAAATTTGTTTGGAAATGCTTGTGAGCATGAATCAGAGATTTACTCTCAGTGCTTCTTAAAATAAAAAATCTTGAGCTTTTGATAATTGCTCCTTATTTTCTTTTCACCACGTGGATTTAGCCAACAAAATGTTGTGTCTTTTCCCAATGCTGCTAAAACAACTTCGAGTAATGGCAAGGAAGTTTTATGTCAAGATGGTATCCACATTTGGAGTCACATCTTAGTGAAAGAGAGAGGTCATATCCGCTCAAACACGTGCTGGAAACTAAGACAAGGCAATATAAACTGTCGAAAGGAATACTTGACTGGGAGCTAAGAGACTAGGATTCTAAGTTTGGCACTTCTACTGCCTCCGTTGCATGACATCTCTCCTAGACTCCATGTGTTCAGGCAACTGGCCAGGCTTCTCCAACACAGTTATGAAATCCTAGAAACAAGGGAGAAAGGATGCTGAGGAACATACAAGGAAGTAAGGACATGCAATGTGCATTTCTTTTTCACATTTTTCACGAGTAGGCTGACATAAAGAAATCCTGCCTCCACCAGGGGATGACAAGGTCTAACAATCCTACCCATCCAGGGCCTCAGACATGATGGGACTCCCTTGCTATTGGATGCATTATGAGTTCAATCAATGTGGGCAAAAACTGATTAATTTGAAAGTCCATATTTTCAAATGGATATGCTGGATATTACAAAGCTTTTAGGCTTAGGAAACTGGGTAGCTTTTAGATTTCTAAATCAAACCAGAACACATCGGGGTAATGCAGGTAGGTCAGAAAAATGGATGTCTATAATAAAAATCTTGCCTCATTCCAGAGGTATACTGGATATCAAGACTGTACCTTCAATTCAGTTACTCATTACAAGGGGACTGGATATACCAAGCACAGGGGACATGCCAAATTCTTGGATGCAAGAAGTGCACATGTTCAGAATGTCTGAGTACCAGAAATGTCTTCTACCCTTAGACACAGACATGGAGAGAGATGACTGGGACCCATGGGGCAGACGCCCATTCAGTTCCTAGAATTATCAATAGTTTGTGTAGATAAATTATTTTCAGCTATGATTGTATTGATGGATGATTATTGTCATTACCATAACTCAATGTAATTAATAGGATATTCATGGTGTATATTTATGCTATCACAGGTTTAATCTTGTCAAAAAGAAATACTATTGCCTTCTTTGATTTATTTTTTGAAAGGTTGTGTGCTTTTATTTTGAGGTTTAATATGCTTTTTTTTTTTTTTTTTTTTTTATTTTTTATTTTTTGACAGGCAGAGTGGACAGTGAGAGAGAGAGACAGAGAGAAAGGTCTTCCTTTGCCGTTGGTTCACCCTCCAATGGCCGCCGCGGCCGGCGCGCTGCGGCCGGCGCACCGCGCTGATCCGATGGCAGGAGCCAGGAGCCAGGTGCTTTTCCTGGTCTCCCATGGGGTGCAGGGCCCAAGCACCTGGGCCATCCTCCACTGCCTCCCGGGCCACAGCAGAGGGCTGGCCTGGAAGAGGGGCAACCGGGACAGAATCCGGCGCCCCGACCGGGACTAGAACCCGGTGTGCCGGCGCCGCTAGGCGGAGGATTAGCCTAGTGAGCCGCGGCGCCGGCCCGAGGTTTAATATGCTTTTGATACATTAAATGTTGCATGCTCTCAATTTCTTTTTCTTTTTCTTTTTTTTAAGACAGACTTACAGAGAGAGGTAGAGACAGAGAGAGAGGTCTCCTTCCATCCGTTGGTTCACTCCCCAGATGGCTGCAATGGCCAGAGCTGCGTTGATCCGAAGCCAGGAGCCAGGAGCCTCCTCTGGGTCTCCCACGTGGGTGCAGGGGCCCAAGGACTTGGTCCATCATCCACTGCTTTCCCAGGCCATAGCAGAGAACTGTATCGAAAGAGGAGCAGCTAGGACTTGAGCCAGCGCCCATATGGGATGCCATTGCTTCAGGCCACAGCACCAGCCCCTGCCTTCTTGGATTATTATGGACTGAATGTTTGTGCATCCCTTTGCCTACCTGCCTTTTTCCCAGAATTCCTATCTAGAATCCTTTTGCTGGCATTGGGAAGTGGTGCCTTTGAGAGGTACTTACATCACCAGGCTGGTCTCCAGAATCGGATTAGTGCCCATATAAAGAAAGACCAGAAGGGGGTCCAACGCCGGTGCTGTGGTGCATTCAGTTAATCCTCCACCTGCGGCACCAACATCCCGTGTGGGCACCAGTTCTTGTCCTGGCTGCCCCTTTTCTGATCCAGCTCTCTGCTGTGGAATGGGAAAGCAGGGGAAGATGGCCCAGGTGCTTGGGTCCCTGCACCCACATGGGAGACTGAAAGGAGGCACCTGGCTCCTGGCTTCGGATCGGTGCAGCTCCGGCCATTGCAGCTGTCTAGGGAGTGAACCAATGGAAGGAAGACCTTTCTCTCTCTCTCTCCCTCTCACTGTCTGTAACTTTACCTCTCAAATAAATAAATAAAATCTTAAAAAAAAAAAAAAGAAAGAAGCTTCTTGCCTCTCTCTGTTGGCCAGCCTGTGAGGACACAACAGGATGATAGTCATCTATCAGTCACGAGGGGGCCTTCACCAAGAACCCAGTCATGCCAGTGGCCTGATTGTGGAATCCCAGACGCCAGGATGGTAAGAAGTGAAGTTCTGTTGTCTAAGCCACTCAGCCTATAGCAATTGGTTAACACCACCTGAGCTGAGACCGTGATTATAAAAGCAACATGGTCAGAGTCAAAGAAAAGAAAAGCACAGTGGAATAAATAGCATCATCTAGCACACAACACACTATCCATCTAAACTCCTGTAGTATGTTGACCAGATGTCCTATTTCTTGGGGCACTATGAAATATACTGTCCTGACTCCAGTGACTTTTCTCAGGAAGATTACCCTCCTTACCTGGCTCTGCCCAAGAGCGGGTGATATCTTGACATTTCTTAAACAAGAATTCTTATTTTTTTTTCTTATGTTTGAAAGGTGGAAAGACAAGGAGAGAGAGAGAGAGAAAGAGATTGAGATAAAAAGAGAGAGATAGAGAGATCTTCCATCCGCTGGTTCACTCCCCAAATGCTTACAGCAGCCAGGTCTGAGCCAGGCGGAAGCGAGGAGCCCAGAATTCCATCCAAGTCTCTAATGTGAGTGGCAGGGGCCCAAGTACTTGAGCCATCACCTGCTGCCTCTCAGGGTACACAGTGGCAGGAAGCTGGACTCAGAAGCAGAGCCAGGACTGAAACCAGGCACTCCGATAGGGAAGGCAGGCATCCCAGCAGTGTCCTAGCCACTCAGTCAAATGCCTTCCCTGCTTGACACTTTCCATAGCCAGTTTAGGTCAAAATCCTTTGTCTCTGCCACATGGCATGAATTCGAAGTCCTGCTGCATCTCCTTTCACTGGCTCGGCTTCTCGTGAGCTCCCGCTCCCCGCACTGCCTTGGCCACAGATTTCGTTTTGGAGGTTTGGCTCAGGCCTTTGTCAGTCTCCATGACATGGGAGGTGAGATGTTCATTTAGGCTTAGAGACCACGAAAGACTCCACTTTGCACAAATTCCAGGGTTGCAGGCATGCTGAATTCTATAGGAATGGCCCGGCAGCCCTTACTAGGGGTGGATAGCGCCTTGGGAGCTGTACACCATGGTAGCATGGTGGCCACCGTTCTTGAAGGAGAATGGTGGGTCTGGTGCAGAGCTCAGTACAGGCTTGTTGTCACTGTGGGTGGCAGGACTGGCACCTCACGTGGTCACGGGGCTCACCACTGCTCAGACACAAGGCCCTCCAATGTGGCTGTCACTGGGTTTTGGCTTTGCTGGCCACACAAAAGGCCACCCACACCTTAGAATGACTCTTGGCCCATCCTAAAACAGACACCAGTTGCCCATTTTGGAACAATGCAAAATGATATCCTGCTTTCAAATAATTCTATCCAATGCCTGTTTGCAGCGAAATTTTGCTTCTGTGAGACAGAGGACTCTGTTCCACACCAGAAGTTCTGCACTCTAAATTGAAAAACACATTCTGTGAATATTCTAACTAAAAATGGAACAGAGAGAAGTATGGCTGGTGGAGACACACATCAGGCTTGCTACTAAAATTGCTTCCAACGCTTTTCCTTAATTCGTGCAACACTGAAGTTCTTTGTTATTGAAAACATGATGATATGTCCAACCCCTTTCTGTTACTTCTTAAGCTTAAAACTCACATCCACCCTGGAATGATTTATTTATTTAAAATTCTGTTAAGGGAAGAGCATTCATCCCTGTGCCTCCTCTTCCCTCCCTTCATTCAGTCCTCACTCCTCTCCTTGAATCCTGGCTGTCTGGGGTTCTGTGACTCCAAAGAAGATCTGCGTATGACCCTCCCCCCAAATGCCTTTCCCAAAGGTGCATCTGTTAGGCCCAATTCATTTACCTTCCAGGGCATAAAACTGGATGTATTGAGTGTGTGTGTGTGTGTGTGTGTGTGTGTGAGAGAGAGAGAGAGAGAGAGAGAGAGACTTCATAGACTACCCTACCTGAAACCACACATGCACATGGATGTGCAAGCACAAACATTTTAATTAGAGCCTTTAGAACTTTAACTTAAAGGAATGCGAAGGGATAGAATTTTAAAGTGGCCCCAACAGTAGATATTTGGACATAGTTTTGTCTGAAATTGTAAGTGAAATAACAGAGCAAACTGGATTGTTAGCACCCTCACTCAGAAAGACGCTGTGGAGTCGGCGTTTGTCACAGTGGAGGAGGTGACCCTTAGGATACCCGAATCCCATGCTGGGCTGCCCGGGTTCAAGTCCCAGTTGAGCTCCCGGCTCATGTGCACTCTAGAAGGCAGCAGATGGTGGCCCGAGCGCTTGGGCCCCTGACGCTCCCCATGGAAGACCAGGCTTGACTTCGGGGCTCCTCCTGGCTTGCCCTAGCCCAGCCCTGGCTGTTGTAGGCGTTTGGGGAGTGAAATAGCACATGGGAGATGACTCTCTGCTTTTCTTAGAAGTAAATAGATTTTTAGCCTAAAAACTATATATTTATCTAAAAGGACCTGGCACCTCTCCTGACCCCTCCCGGTCTCCTAACTAGACAGCCTACATATGGCCACCACAGTCACCCATCACGTCTTCTCTGTATGGTGTAACTTCTTCTTAGGAATAAAAACAATGAAGTTCTTCTCCCTGTGGAAGAAGAGGTCCTTGTGTTTAAAAAAATCTAGGATTTTACTAGGACAGGATCTTGGTGGATGCCTTATTAGGATATGCTAGTTGACATTTCAGTAATAAACAGTCCAAATTTTTAAAAGTGAATGTTAAATGGTTATGCTTCATGGGGTTTCAGCCAGGCATTCCTTCTGCCTTGCCCACACTCTGAGACTCAGCAGACAGAATATTCTCTTTCTGGGACATTCTGGTTGCCACAGTAGAGGGAGCAGTGAGCAAAGAGAATGTGGGGATATGGGCGTAGCCTATTCAAGTCTGGTCAGAGGTATCATCTGTCACTGCCTCCAACATGGTATTCACAGAGACCCCACTGCCACTGTTGCCTACAAGTGGGTGTGCACACGTAGCATGTGCCTGCAAGGGCTGAATGATCATATTTGGGAATAGTGCGAATGATTAGCTCCGAATATCTAACAGTATCATTTAACAGTAAAACGCGGAGACCAGAGCCTGGCATTGCCAAGAACTACGACTGCTATTAGTGCTATTGCACGTGGGAAGGCAGATCTAGAGACGAGTAATGACTACCAAAGATCACCCAGCTAACAAGGAAGAGAACAGAGCTGAGAACGTATGTTTATTGAATCTGATACTGGAATTCTTGAGGTAGGCATTAGTCAACTGTGGTTAAATTCCATATCACACTGCCTGCGCTGAGCCCAAGTTCTGCTTCTGCATCCAGCTCCCCACTAATGCATACCCTGAGAGGCAGCAGGGGGTGGCCCAGGTGCTTGGGTTCCTGCGCCCCCTGAGAGGTGGAGTTCTGGGCTCCTGACCCGTGCGTGTGTTCCCAGAGTGAACTGGGACACAGGAGATCTCCGTTTTGTCTGTTTCCATCTCTCTGCCTTTCAAATCTAATGAAAATAAATAAATAATTTAAAAATGACCGGGGTCCCTTTCTCCCCATCCACCTTCACGTGTAAGAAAGGACTTGGACCACAGCCTTCAGCCAGAAGACCACAGGGTTCTCCTTTGTTTCCAGCGAGCGCAGGAGGCAGCAAGCGCGCTCCGTGAAGGACCGGGAAGTATTTCAGGCTTTGCGGACCATGTGCTTTCTCTCTCAGGCACTCGACCCTGCTGCTGGAGCGAAACTCAGCTGCAGACATTACATAGGCACGTGGGCATGCCTGGATTCCACTGAAGCTTCCTATATAAAAACAGGCATCAAGAATTTGGCCAGGGAGCATTTGTGGGCCCATCCAGTGGCCAGAGTATTCTTTCCTGGGGAGACATTGGCCAATGGGAAGCTTGAGGAGGCCCGGAACAAAGAACCTTCCCTTGGTTGACCCTTGCCTTTGCTGTTGGCACCTGAAACCTAGGAGAGCACTGGCCCGAGAGTAACTAAAGGCAACTTGGCCCCGCTTAGAGCTTTCCAGGATTTAACCTAATTCCCCAGACACTTGGCATCAGACAGAAAAGACAGAGGGTGAACAACAGGAGAATGAAAGCAGAGATCACCATGAATATTCTGTTATTTCTAAAGCAAAGTTCCAAAGCACTGGAAGGACTACTGGAGTAGCATTGTTGGGGAGGTAGTGAGGAAAAGGTGGGTGCAGAATCAATTCTTTTCACCAGTCTGCACTATGACTTTTGTGAGAGGTGTGTGTTTATCCCAGAACCCAGAATATAAGCAGCTCTTCATCACCAGGGCTAAAGGATATGACACAAATATTCCAAGTGGCTGAAAATCCAAAAGTGATCTTGCACCAGTATTGTAGTAAAGTGAGACAAGCTACCGCCTGCAATGCTGGCGTCCTCTGTGAGCAACTGTTCAACCCCTGGCTACTCCACTTCCAATCCTGCTGTCTGCTCATGCACCTGGGAAAGCAACTGATGATGGGCCAACTGCTTGGGTCCCTGCACCCACATGGGAGACCCAGATGGAGTTCCAGGCTCCTGGCTTCAGCCTGGCCCAGCCTTGGCCATTGTGGCCATTTGGGAGTGAGCTAGCAAATGGAAGATCTGTCTCTATCTGTCTCTCTCTCTCTCTCTGTCTCTAACTCTGCCTTTCAAATAAATAAATAAATCTTTAAAAAAGAAAAGTGAAGTTCATGGATGCATTGCAAGATAAGATGTTGTGTTCTGATATTTCATCAGCATACACAGGTGGTTTTGTGAATACACACACACACACTCCATGTAGGGAGAGGGGAATCAGAAGGGGGAGGCAGGGAAGGGGAGGAGGAAAGGGACAGAGAGAGAGAAGAGGGAGAGGGAGAGGGAGAGGGAGAGGGAGAGGGAGAGGGAGAGGGAGAGGGAGAGGGAGAGGGAGAGGGAGAGAGAATGGATGTGTACCTCCCAGCCAGCTATAGCCAGGGTCACCATGGAACACGCGTGGTCTGCAGGGTTAAACTCTGAGAGTGGAATGTGCTAGTGGAGGAGCTGCAGTCTTGCTGTGCCCAGAAGTTCAGAGCCACCTCTATCTCCAGGAAATTATTTCCAGAAAGAATCGTGCTAAGAACCCTGGCCATGAGATCTACCTTCCTCATACATTTTTGTTTGCATGATGTGTCACTGTTAATGTAGACACAGTGTTGGAGGGAGGACAGGTCTTAAGAACTCATCTTGCTTGACTGAGACCTGGTGCCTTTTGGTCAGTGAGCCTCCATCTCCCCTCATCTCCCAGAAACCACCATTCCATTGGTTGATTTTAGGAACTGGGTAGTTTTATTATATTTTAGAGATTTATTTATTTATTTGAAAGGCAGAGTTCCAGAGAAACAGAGACAAAGAGAAAGAGCTTCCATCGCTGGTTCACTCCCCAAATGGCTGCGACAACCAGAACTGAGTCAGGCAAAAGCTGGAGCCAGGGACTCCATCTGGGTCTCCCACATAGATGAGAAGTCAGTTCAAGTCCTGGCAGCCCCACTTCTGATCCAGCTCTCTGCTAATGTGCCTGGGAAAGCAGTAGAAGATGGCCCAAGTACTTGGGCTCCTGCACCCACATGGGAGACCTGGATGAAGCTCCTCATTCCTGGCCTTGGCCTGGCCCAGCTCCAGCCATGCAGCCATTTGGAGGGTGAACCAGCAGGTGAAGAAATCTCTCTGTATCCCCCTCTGTTTCTCTAACTCTGCTTTTCAAATAAATAAATAAATCATAAAAAAGAAACTACCTTTCAAGGGCAAGTACCCAGTGACCTCAAGACCCCCTCTGGCCTCGCCTCCTACCCTTCTTTATTACGTCAAGGCTCTACCCTAATCCATCAAGCATTAACATTAATCCATTAACTGCTAACACAAGATTTTGGGATTCAAACATCTGTATCAGTTCGGAGAGCCAGGTCCTGTTCAATTCATAACAATGCTCCCAGTGTCGGTCAAGGTGACCGGATGTCTGGAGCCCAGGTGGATGTTAATCAGTTCCTTTGGCTGCTTTGAGCAAGGTGTAGGACCCGTTTATTCAAGGTCTGTGACAACTGGAATGGGAAAGGACTTAGGGCAAGACAAGGGTGTTCTGTCAGAGCTTGTTGGTCTTGTGCGCCATCTGGTGGTAGAAGCAAGAATTTTTAAAATCTAGAAACAAATGCAGTTCTCCTGTTCTGGATGATACAATCTACATTTTTTTTTTCCATTTTAACCATGATGCAAATGCAACAGGCTTTCTGTAGAAACCATACTTCAGGTTTTTAATTCGGATCTTTTCCTGGGCAGTGGCAGCAGCTGCAACTCCCAGTCACCCTCACTATCATGAGGGAGAACCCCTGAGACTTCTCATGTGTAGCTAAGATGTGATTCTGGGTAGGTTAGGGGTATTAAATTCATTTTCCACTTAGTGATTTCTTCAACTTACCATTGGGCTTACTGGATCACCATCCCATCATAAGTCTGTAGGATTCTTGCCCACATGTGATGCTGGTGTGTTAGGTATTCGAAGAACAGGGAATGCTAAAAATATTAAGTTTCTAAAATGATTAGTTGATGTTTATTATATATTAATCTCCCCTCCCCTTTTTTCTAGTTGAATAGCTGAGACCTTGGCTTAACTCAACACATCTTGCTTCGGGAAACATCTTGCTTCTACTCTCTTTTTTTGCTGTCTAACCATTGGTAGATTACACACCTCTGCAAGACCTTGAGTTCTAACTTTGTAAAATGGGGCTCATTAGCCTGCTTCATGAAGTCGTGGTGACGATGCAACCATGGAAGAGGCTTAGCCCCAGTGCCTGATAAGAGCTTCATGGCAGAGAGCAAAGAGAGGTAGCAATGATTATGAATGGTTATGTATACAGATAGCAACAATGGCCAGGGGGAAAACATCCCACAATATCTTACAATTTTTATTTTTCATTCTTATTTGAAGAGCAGGAGGAAAGCAATAGAGACAAAGAAAGATCTTCCATCCACTGATTCATTCCCCAAATGCTCATAGCTACCGAGGCTGTGTTCAGCCAAAGCTTGGAGGCCAGAACTCCGTCATCTGGGTCTTCCATGACAGTGGCAGGGACCATAATCTGCTGCCTCTCAGGGTGAGCATTGGCAGGAAGCTGGGATCACCACCATAAGTGATATGGATGTCCTAACCAGCGTCTTAGCACCCCGTTGTGATACCTTACCATTTCCAATCTAGAAACAAGGAGAACGAGGTCTAGAAGGCAAGTGTCTAGCTAGCAAATCCCATGTGAGATTCAGTGCCTGGCATAGGTCTTTTCAGGTGAGGTCACTGGCCCTTTCCACCACAGTAGTGCCTTCACTGTCTGAATTCACCTGGCAAACTGAAAGGAGAAATACACTGGTCAGCTGTCACTGGACCAGGCACAGGAACAAACACCCCCCATCTCAGTGGTGTATAGAGCACACCGCTTCATTTCTTGCTTGTGTCATGTGACCTTCATAAGCTGTCTGAGCTGCGGGCGCTTCTGTCATCTGTGGGCACAATGATGGGGTGCTGAAGGTCAGTGGGGGGAATTGGAAGGGAAAAAGGAAGAACTGGTATTTTGATCGCTTCTACATTGTCTCTGAGGTTATGAGCTGAGGTTTTTCCAGGGACAATGAGGTGAAGAAGAAATACAGGAATTACGGAGATATAATTGGAAAGTGAATTTGTTCAGAGGATGTGGGAGGATTATCCAGCTGTCTTAAGAGCTGTTGCTGTTGTTTTGTTTTTTGTCTGAAGTGGGCTTGGCCAACTCCACTGGGAGATTCCCTTCAGGGACATCTGTACTACTCTACCCTTCTACTCCACTTGGGGCTTGGCTATGTGACCAGCTTTGCCCCAGGGGATTTTGGAAGATGTGGCACCGACAGAAGCTGGACTCTTGTCGTCCTCTATATGAGAAGAACACACGCTAAGAATCTCGCTGGTTCCAAAACAAGAAGAAGAGAACGGTAACCAACCTGCCACTCAGAGCCCCACCCAGCTGTGAGCTGCCCCTCAGTCAACCTGCACCTGCATAAGCAAAAACAAATAATTTTATGCTGCTGAGTTTTAGGGTCTTTTTTTATGCAGAATTTTGGTGACAAAAGCTCACTATTTTGGAAAAATCCTTTAAAATTCATTATGCTTGCCTTCTTGACCTCTGACTTTGTCTAAAAATAGAGCCCCACAAAGTTTGTAAATAATTGAGGAACTCATTTAAGAGCTTCTGCTTATCAAGGCTTTGCCCCCGCATGCCACCATTTTCAACTAAAAATGTACAAGCTTTATGTGAAAATTTTGCATACACATACTACTTCCCAGGACAAAAATGTTGGGAGCAGGGAGAAGAATGTTTGTCTCAAAGTTGTGGGTTTTCCTGTTCATTTTCCATCATGTTGGAGCTGGAGACAGAGGAGTAAAAAAGTAAGAGGAGAAAGGGGAGGTAAGGGAGGGAGGAAAGAAGAGAGGGCCTGGGGCGTGGGTGGGTGAGAGTGGGCAGGAGGATGGGAAGAGCATTAAGGAAGCCCAGGTAGAAAAGAAAAGCAGCAGAGATTTCTCCTTAGAAAATCCAGGGAGTTGGAAAAATGGAAAACAAACTGGTAGGCATTAGGTGACTCCACTAGAGGGCACTCATAGATATCTGTCAGTCTCTTGTACATGCACATGCATTTTTTTTTTTTTTTAGAAAACTTTTATTTAATAAATATAAATTTTGAAAGTACAACTTTTGGATTACAGCGGTTTTCCCCCACTATAACAACTCTCCCACCCGGAAACCATCCCATCTCCTACTCCCTCTCCCATCCCATTCTTCATTAAGATTCATTTTTATTTATCTTTATATACAGAAGATCAATTCTATACTGAGTAAAGATTTCAACAGTTTTCACCCACACAGATACACAAAGTATAAAGTACTGTTTTAAGATTATTTTTACCATTAATTCTCATCATACAACACATTAAGGACAGAGATCCTACATGGGGAGTAAGTGCACAGTGACTCCTGTTGTTGATTTAACAATTGACACTCTCGTTTATGATGTCAGTGACCACCTGCGGCTCTTGACATGAACTGCCAAGGCTATGGAAGCCTCTTGAGTTCACAAGGCCATAATCAAAGTGGAAGTTCTCTCCTCTCTTCAGAGAAAGGTACCTCCTTCTTTGATGGCCCGTTCTTTCCACTGGGATCTCACTCACAGAGGTCTTTCATTTAGGTCATTTTTTGCCAAAGTGTCTTGGCCTTCTATGCCTGAAATGCTTTCATGGGCTTTTTAGCCAGATCTGAATGCCTTAAGGGCTGACCCTGAGGCCAGAGTGCTATTTAAGGCATTTGCCATTTTATGAGTCAACTGTGTATCCTGCTCCCCATGTTGGATTGTTCTCTCCTTTTTAATTCTATCAGTTAGTATTAGCAGACACTGGTCTTATTTAGCACACGCAGTTTTTATTTTTGAAGATGTGTGATATGGTGAACTAACATTCTGAACTACATTTCACAATTGACAAAGCCGACTTCATGTGGTCTGTCTCATATTTAGTACATTTCAGGTGATTATAATTTCTGTCCTGTGAGACACTGTTGGAACAGGGCAGGTTATACCGTGAAGGAGGCGGCTCCACTCTCTGCCTCCCTGCCTGGTACCCACACTCACACAGGGAAGAGACTGCTGGGGTGAGAGGTGATGGGAATAGGACCAGTTGGGCGGGAGAATGGAGAAAGAGGAAGGGGACCAGGATAAAGAAGGCCCAGAGGGAACTGAAGCTGCTCCATCAGCTGCCTTGCTGTCTTGGTTACCTGCCCAGGCTCAGGGCCCACCCAGACCACTGAGCTCTTCTGTAGGCTGGGTCTGGGGATTCAGCATGGCCTTGCAGAGAGCCGAGTAGATGACATGACCACCCCCGCCCCACCCATCTGATCTGTGTCTGCAAGATCCTGGTTTTCGCAGTCATACTCCCACCCTTGTCCTCACTCGTATTTGTCTTTTGGCAAGCAGTCTCCTGGCTCTCCAGGTATGATGTGCCCGCAGACACCTCACAGAGGGGGTGGAAGGGCCAGCGGAACATTCCTGCCCTTGGGGACAGTCCACCAGGGCTGCCAGAGCTACAGTCTTCCAAGCCATGGGGTCCAGAGATGTCACCGACATTCCCTTGGCTTCTGGCAGAGGCACAAAGGTCAAATCTTGGAGTGGTTCACAAACAAACAAGCGCACACCCCATGGGGGCCATCAACAACGTACGTCTGATGTGGACACACAAAGGTTGGGAACCAGTTTTCTAATGCACCCTCTACCTGTAAGCGTGCAATGTCCAGAACCTGTCAGAAATCACGTGCCCTATCCTGAAAGTTCCCACAAGCCCTCAATGGCACGAGCCTTTGAAGCTCTTGTGTTGTCTGGATGCACTCAGTTCAATACTACTGGGTCAGTCCCACCTCCCAGCTTTTAGTGAGATAGGTAGTGTTTTTTGCTGGAATCTTCTCTCTGCCCTCTCCCTCTGCTGTTAGGGATACTGGCTATAGAATGCTGGTTTCACCACTATCTAGCTCCTTACCTTTGGGAACGTTTCTTTTATTTCTCTGCCTCTGTTTCCCTATCCTTAAAATGAGGCCGGTAACAGTGCCTCGGTCATAGGGTGGCTGCGATGTAATCATAAACGAAGTGCCAGAACTCTCTCTAGTGTAGTATGTGTTCAGTAGATATTAGCCCTCCTTACTAATTCCTTTTACTACCCACACACATCTCATAACAACAGCAACAACAGGAATAACTGCCAATGACTGAGGGCTTATTATTATTATTACTCTCATCAGGAGGTATTCAAGTACTGTGCCGAGAACAGGGAGGCAGAACAGGGTCATGGTTAAGAGTGGCTATGGGTCTGGAGCATAAAAAGAAAATGACTTTTCAGAACCAGTATGCTAAACTTCTCAGTAACACGTGATTTAAAAACCAGATGGAAATGAAAAGGTGACACGTTTGGTGGAATGTAGGCCTTGACTGCTGTGAAAGTTCAGGGGAGTGATGCAGGGATTGACATTTGTGCCTGTTTCTCTCCAGTATCCATCAGATAACACCTCATAGAGCTGGCCACGGAACAATTCGATGTTTAGCCAAACATAAGATGAGCTTACTGGGGCCGTTTTAGCCGGTGTTTGGAGACCAACACAGGACAGCAATGGAAGGAGTCTCTCCTGTAAACTACCGCACACGTTTCCTAGCCTAGAACTTGGGAGGGAACGGTTGTCTGCGTCTATAACATCAGCCTCTGGGATAAGCAATGGCACCTATAAAAAATTCAAATAGTAATCAGGTGGAGAAAAGTAATAACTTGAGCCTTGCTAGATTCAATTTATGTTGGCAGCATTTCAGTGTTAAGTCACTAAACCTTGCTCAGAGTCTGCCGACAAGAAGACAGGACAATTCCAAAAGCAATCAAAGAGGGGGTGCCAGGTTATTGGGAGGTTCCATGGTGTGTTTCTAAATTGGCACTGATCTAATAAATGTACATGCAATGAGCTGTGAAATTGAGAACATGATTGTCCATATCCTCTAAGCCAAAGGAAGAAAATGGTCATTTCCATTGTTATTGCACATAAAAGAGGAGTCACAGATTATCTATGATTTTGTAACTTTGTAAAAAAAAAAAAACCCACAAACATGGAAATCTGCACATATAATGGTATTTGTTAGAAGTGAGAAAAGAAATGGAGAATTACCATCCTTGGCTGCTCAATTTCAAGCAAAGACAAGAAAGCTCTGGACTTTTGGGTGAGAAGACCTGAGTTCAGGAGTCTGCTATTTAATGCTATGTGAAGCAAGGGCATTCCTTCCTATCTTACATCATCAATCTGAGGTTTAAAGGAGAAAATGCTTGATGAACCTGGAAGGCATCAACTCAGTTGGAAAAAATGAGTGAGTTTCAGGTAGGAAATAGGATGCATGAATGATTTCAGTTTGGAAAATCACTGGATAGAATATTTTTTGTTAACTCACCCACAATTATTTTTAAAAGCCCACAAACGCAATCATCGCAACCTTTACAGCACAGTGAAAACAATGGAATGGTTAAAAAGTGAAAATGCTGTAAGATGATCAGCTAGGAACATCAATTCAAATCAATCAATAGCTGCTTAGACTATCAGCTGAGCCCATTGTACTAAGCCATAAGCCGGTTGCTGTGGGAAACACCCAGTATTGGCATTCAGGGATTGCTTTCACTGTGCTTGAGATATAATGGAAGTCAGGTGGCATAAAATAAGTGGATTTTATAAAGGTTTACATTTACAAATGTAAAACAATGTCTACGGTTGTTCAATAATGGCAAATAGTTAAAAGACTCCATGAAGGCAAGAGGATCAGGGATGTGCTTTGAAAAATGGGTCATTCAGCATTCATTGGGTACCAAGCCAAATGTTTCTGATATATAGGATGTAATTCAAGGAATTGTCACAAAAACATTAAATGGGCCAAGAAAGCAAAAAGAGGAGGAGCAGGCAAACCAGCGATTAGTAGTTGAAGGAAAACGTTTCCATCCCTACAGAGGCAGAGACAAAGAGAACGAGGCGGTTCCAGCAGCAGCCAGGAGCTGAGTCTGTGGAAATGCCACTGAACTACCCGAGACTGCTTAAGAGGAGCTGTTTCCTGGGACAGTCCTGGAACAGAGGAGGTTGGATCTCCCAGCACTGGGACATCTCTGATGGAAAGCACCACATAGGAGGGCTACTTTGCCAAGGGAAAAACATGTTGGTTACTGTTGACACCATTAAGAAGTCTTGAGCTTTGGTGCTGAGACCATGAAGGAGCCTTCATACTGAAGGACACCTGCCTTCAGCACCTGGAAGCAACACAAATGGCCATGTCCGCTCCTTTCGAACAGCCAGTCAGTGTTCACAAGGGGTAGAGCCCAAGATGAGTCAGCTGGCAACAGACTTATCCTAATCCATCTTGTGTTGCTGCAACAAAATACCTGCGGACAGGTAATTTACAGAGAGCAGAGGTTTATTTAGCTCACAGGTTGGGCAGCTGAGAGCCCAACTTAGAGTGACCATGTCTGGAAAGGGGCTCAGGCTGTATCAGAGCATCCTGGATCATATCCCATAACAGGGGAACAGCGTATGGGGAAGCGAGATTCAGGGGGGGTACCAGGCTCACTGAATAACTATTCACTCTTTAGATGACTAATCTTGTCCCACCATAGTGAGAGCTCCCACAAGATGCGGTTAATCCATCTGAAAGAAGAAATGACTCCCTTAAACCACCCCCAAACTGTTACACCGGGGAATTAAGTCTCAACATGAGTTTTGCTGGGGACAACCCACATTCAAAACAGAGCAGGAGCCTGGCAATGGAGTTTAAAGTCTCAGATCCCCTACAAACTTAGCTGACTGGGAATGGAGACTGAAAGACAAAAAGCAAGCGTGACTAGAATGAGAAGGATGGTGAGAGACAGAAAGAGAGGAACATCTCCCAAGAAAGGTGAGCATGGGCAAATAAGCAGGAGTGGAAAAATGCAATCGTGTTTGAGGTGTCAGATGGTCTTCCGTTTGCAGAGAAGAGAGCCCAGTCCTTCTCACAGAAGGACTTTATGGAAAGGTGATGAGGTAGCTCATGGAATTTAGGAAAAGCCTGGAAAATGAGGCTCAGAAAATATTCAGGAATCAACAGAAAATAGCCAAAAACACAGTCAAGATCCCACCATGGCAACAATGGTGCCCCAAGGGCAGCCCAAGGGCCATCGCAGCTGCTGGATTAGTAGGTGGGCTGTTGACACTTTGAATAATATCAAACTTCCCCTATGTCCTTGTGGTTTAAAATCCTTTAAAAAAAAAGTCAAAATCCTGGGCAGAAGTTTAAGAGCCGATAGCAGGACACGCACAACTGGGAAGTGGAGAAGAGAATCAAATCCCTCAGTGCACTGGACACGACCCGTGGAAGCTGCCCTGAAGTCAGATGCTCTTTCTTCTGTTGCATACTTAAAGAAGCCAAGTGCATAGTGCACTTTGCTTTCCCACAATTTGCCCTCTTCCTTCCACCCACTACTGCCCATGCTGCTTGTCCCTCCCCCACATCGCCTGTATCTAACGTTTATTTGATGAAGCACCCTTCAGTGAGATAAAAGTTTCTTAAGTTACTACATCCATTTCCATGTTGAGGATCTCTGAGTAGTGCCCATTTCTACTCAATCTGTTTAGCTCTGTCAAAAGTCCACCCTCAGTCCAATAGTAATAGAGTAAGGCACTACTAAATGATTATGCCAGTAGGAGCGGGAAGATGGCGGAATTGGAAGGGAGCACACTGATAGTCCAGGAAGAGAGAGTTTAATAAAAGTGGAGATACTGCAGGTTCAAGGAAGAGTTGGGGAAGAAACAGCAGAGGAAACTCTTCCAGAACTAGTGATTCATGGTGGACCTGTGTGGAGGGCATGGGAGCCCACGTCTTGGGACACCAGCGGTGGAATCTACACACCAGCACTGGAACGTGAAGTAAGCCGAACCTCAGTAGCCCAAGACACCAGTGGGAAAGCAGAAGGAGGAGCCTAGAGGGAACGAGGCTTGAAGCCCCATGGGGGAAAGTTCAACAGGCCAACTAGAGGAGAGAGGAAAAAAAAGGGACCAGTATGGACACCAGTTTCTCTCTCTCCACTCACCTCTCAAAGATGAGGAAGACAAAGAAGTGGCGCCATTTTGGACATACGTAAAAGCTGTGCAACCTCAGGGCTGCGCCCGCCCTCAACCAAACAGAAAAACCTGACTCGGGGGTGGGGTGGGGGGGTGAAATAACAGGTGACTAGGACCTAGTGAATGTGTGGAGCTAATGAACTGAGACTGTGAAAAAAAGAGATGGTGGGTGAGAGCACTCATGGAGTTCACATGAGTACTCTCCAGAAACGCTACAATTCGGTAACCTTGGCAACCCAGTGGGAGACTGCAGGAGAATTTGAGCCCACACTGAGGCAGCTCAGATTCCCTGTGTGGTCCTTGGGAAAGAGCAGGCGAATGTTATACTCACAGGAGCCAGAGATCGGAAGCTGACTACCTTCAATTCCACTCAGCTGTGCAGAATTACTTCCCTTCTGAATCAAAAGAAAGAAAAGGAAGGAAGGAAGGAAGGAAGGAAGGAAGGAAGGAAGGAAGGAAGGAAGGAAGGAAGGAAGGAAGGAAGAAAGGAAGGAGAGGAAGGAAGGAAGGAGAGGAAGGAAGGAAGGAAGGAAGGAAGGAAGGAAGGAAGGAAGGAAGGAAGGAAGGAGAGGAAGGAAGGAAGGAAGGAGAGGAAGGAAGGAAGGAAGGAAGGAAGGAAGGAAGGAAGGAAGGAAGGAAGGAAGGAAGGAAGGAGAGGAAGGAAGGAAGGAAGGAGAGGAAGGAAGGAAGGAAGGAAGGAAGGAAGGAAGGAAGGAAGGAAGGAAAGAAGGAAGGAAGGAAGGAAGGAAGGAGAGAGAGAAAGAAAGAGAGAAAGAGAAAGAAAGAGAGAAAGAGAGAGATTTACCACACCTAACCCGAGAGTGTCATCTTTGACACACCCTTAACCCTGAGGAACCAAACAGAGCTCTCTGGCCACACCCATCTCAAGCCTCTAAGGCTCCATCAAAAGCAGACAGTCCACTTAATACAGTCATAGTATAACAAGAAAAAAACACCACAGCGAGGGAAGAAGAATCCAAAGAATATCTCCACAATGCCAAGCAACAAATGCAGAAACCGAGAAAACAATAACAAGGAGGAAATTATGACCCCCCCCCAAATGAACAAGACACCCCAAGCCAAGATTATGAAGATGATGAGATGGAAGAAATGCAAGATATGGATTTCAAAAAATTTATGAAAAGAACAATTAGAAGTTTTCAAAAACAAATGCTTGAGCTACAGAAATCCTTACTGGACAGGATAGAAAATCTCTCTCATGAAAATGAAATCTTAAGGGGGAATCAAAATGAAACACAGAAACTTGTAGAACAGGAAAGTGTGATAGTGAAGAGAAATCAAAATTAAATGAAGAACTCAATAGATCAAATGACAAACACATTAGAGAGCCTTAAAAACAGAGTCAGTGAAGCAGAAGAGAAGAGAGAATATCAGACTTAGAAGACAGAGCACAGGAAAGGATACAGTCAAACCAAAGAAAAGAAGAGGAAATTAGAAATCTAAAAATTATTGTTGGGAATCGACAGGATACTATTAAAAAAACCAACTTTCGGGTTCTAGGAGTTCCTGAAGGCATGGAGAGAGAGAAAGGATTAGAAGGCCTTTTTAGTGAGATACTTGCAGAGAACTTCCCAGGTTTGGAGAAGGACAGAGACATCCTAGTACAGGAAGCTCATAGAACCCCTAGTAAACATGACCAAAAGAGATCCTCACCACGACACATTGTAATCAAACTCACCACAGTGAAACATAAAGAAAAGATTCTAAAATGCGCAAGAGAGGAACGTCAGATTACTCTCAGAGGATCTCCAATTAGACTCACAGCAGACTTCTCATAAGAAACCCTTTAGGCTAGAAGGGAATGGCAAGACATAGCCCAGGTGATAAGAGAGAAAAATTGCCAGCCCAGAATATTATATACTTCAAAGCTCTCATTTGTGAATGAAGGTGAAATAAAGACCTTTCATAGCAAACAGAAATTGAAAGAATTTGTTGCCACTTGTCCAGCCCTGCAAAAGATGCTTAAAGATGTGTTACACACAGAAACACAGAAACAGTCATCAATATGAAAGAAGGTAAAGGAAGGAAACCTCACAAAAGATCACAGGAAGTTCAAAGCATATATTAGAAAATATCTTTGGGAAATGGCAGGGCAAAGTTACTACTTATCAATAGTCACATTGAACATTAATGGCCTCAGCTCTCCAGTTAAAAGATACAGATTGGCTGAATGGATTAAGGAACAAAACCCATCTATTTGCTGCTTACAAGAAACACATCTTTCCAACAAAGATGCATACAGACTGAAAGTGAAAGGCTGGAAAAAAAATATACCATGCCAACAGAAATGAAAAAAGAGCGGGCATAGCCATCTTAATATCGGACAACATAAACTTTAACACAAAAACTGTTAAGAGAGACAAAGAGGGGCACTATATAATGATTAAGGGATCAATTCAACAGGAAGATACAACAATTATCAATGTATATGCACCTAATTACAGGGAACCGGTTTATTTAAAAGATTTGTTAAGGGACTTAAAGGGAGACTTAGACTCCAATACAATAGTACTGGGGGACTTCAATACTCCACTCTCAGAAATAGACAGATCAACCAGACAGAAGATCAACAAGGATACAAGTAGATTTAAATGACACTATAGCCCAAATGGATCTAACCCATATCTACAGAACTTTTCATCCTACACAGAAAGAATTTACATTCTTCTCAGCAATACATGGGACCTACTCTAGGACTGACCACATACTAGGCCATAAAGCAAGTCTCAGAAAATTCAAAAGAATTAGAATCATACGATGCAGCTTCTCAGACCATAGGGGAATGAAGTTGGAAATTAGCAACTCAGGAATCCCTAGAGCATATGCAAACACATGGAGACTGAACAACATGCTCCTGAATGAACAGTGGGTCATAGAAGAAATCAAAAGAGAAATCAAAGACTTTCTGGAAGTAAATGAGGATAACAGCACAACATACCAAAACTTATGGGATACAGCAAAAGCAGTGTTAAGAGGAAAGTTTATAGCAATAGGTGCCTACATCAAGAAATTGGAAAGGCACCAAATAAATGAGCTTTCACTGCATCTCAAGGATCTAGAAAAACTGCAGCAAACCAGACCCAAAACTAGTAGGAGAAGAGAAATAATTAAAATCAGAGAAGAAATCAATAGGATTGAATCCAAAAAAAATTACAAAAAATCAGCCAAGCAAGGAGCTGGTTTTTTGAAAAAATAAACAAAATTGACACCCCATTGGCCTAACTAACTAAAAAAAGAAGAGAAAAGACCCAAATTAATAAAATCAGAGATGAAAAAGGAAATGTAACAACAGACACCACAGAAATAAAAAGAATCATCAGAAATTACTACAAGGACTTGTATGCCAGCAAACAGGGAAATCTATCAGAAATGGATAGATTCCTGGACACATGCAACCCACCTAAATTGAACCAGGAAGACTTCGAAAACCTAAACAGACCCATAACTGAGACAGAAATTGAAACAGTAATAAAGGCCCTTCCAACAAAGAAAAGCCCAGGACCAGATGGATTCACTGCTGAATTCTACCAGACATTTAAAGAAGAATTAACTCCAATTCTTCTCAAACTATTCAGAACAATCGAAAAAGAGGGAATCCTTCCAAATTCTTTCTATGAGGCCAGCATCACCTTAATTCCTAAGCCGGAAAAAGATGCAGCATTGAAAGAGAATTACAGACCAATATCCCTGATGAACATAGATGCAAAAATCCTCAATAAAATTCTGGCCAATAGAAAGCAACAACACATCAGAAAGATCATCCACCCAGACCAAGTGGAATTTATCCCTGGTATGCAGGGATGGTTCAATGTTTGCAAAACAATCAATGTGATACACCATATTAACAGACTACAGAAGAAAAACCATATGATTATCTCAATTGATGCAGAGAAAGCATTTGATAAAATACAACACCCTTTCATGATGAAAACTCTAAGCAAACTGCTTAGAGGAAGGAACATTCCTCAATACAATCAAAGTGATTTATGAAAAACCCATGGCCAGCATCCTATTGAATGGGGAAAAGTTGGAAGCATTTCCACTGAGATCTGATACCAGACAGGGATGCCCACTCTCACCACTGCTATTCAATATAGTTCTGGAGGTTCTAGCCAGAGCTATTAGGCAAGAAAAAGAAATTAAAGGGATACAAATTGGGAAGGAAGAACTCAAACTATCCCTCTTTGCAGATGATGTGATTCTTTATTTAGGGGACCCAAAGAACTCTACTAAGAGACTATTGGAACTCATAAAAGAGTTTGGCAAAGTAACAGGATATAAAATCAATGCACAAAAATCAACAGCCTTTGTATACACAGGCAATGCCATGGCTGAGAAAGAACTTGTAAGATCAATCGCATTCATAACAGCTACAAAAACAATCAAATACCTTGGAATAAACTTAACCAAGGATGTCAAAGATCTCTACAATGATAATTACAAAATCTTACAGAAAGAAATAGAAGAGGATACCCAAAAATGGAAAAATCTTCCATGCTCATGGATTGGAAGAATCAATATCATCAAAATGTCCATTCTCCCAAAAGCAATTTATAGATTCAATGTGATACCAATCAAAATACCAAAGACACTCAGATCTGGAAAAAATGATGCCGAAATTCATATGGAGACACAGGAGACCTCGAATAGCTAAAGCAATCTTGTACAACAAAAACAAAGCCGGAGGCATCACAATACCAGATTTCAGGAATACTACAGTGCAGTTGTTATCAAAACAGCATGGTACCGGTACAGAAACAGATGGATAGACCAATGGAACAGAAAAGAAACACCAGAAATCAACCCAAACATCTACAGCCAACTTATATTTGATCAAGGATCCAAAACCAATCCCTGGAGTAAGGATAGTCTATTCAGTAAATGGTGCTGAGAAAACTGGAGTTCCATGTACAGAAGCATGAAGCAAGACTCCTACCTTTCACCTTATACAAAAATCCACTCAAAATGGATTAAAGACTTAAATCTATGGCCCGACACCATCAAATTATTAGAGAACATTGGAGAAACCCTGGAAAATATAGGTACCGGCAAAGACTTCTTGGAAAAGACCGCAGAAGCACAGGCAGTCAAAGCCAAAATTAACATTTGGGATTGCATCAAATTTAGAAGTTTCTGTACTGCAAAAGAAACAGTCAGGAAAGTGAAGAGGCAACTGACAGAATGGGAAAAAATATTTGCAAACTATGTGACAGATAAAGGCTTAATAACCAGAATCTACAAAGAGATCAAGAAACTCCACAACAACAAAACAAACAACCCACTTAAGAGATGGGCCAAGGACCTCAATAGACATTTTTCAAAAGAGGAAATCCAAATGACCAACAGACACATGAAAAAATGTTCAAGATCACTAGCAATCAGGGAAATGCAACTCAAAACCACAATGAGGTTTCACCTCACCCCAGTTAGAATGGCTCACATTCAGAAATCTACCAACAACAGATGCTGGCGAGAATGTAGGGGAAAAGGGACACTAACCCACTGTTGGTAGGAATGCAAACTGGTTAAGCCACTATGGAAGTCAGTCTGGAGATTCCTCAGAAACCTGAATATAACCCTACCATACAACCCAGCCATCCCACTCCTTGGAATTTGCCCAAAGGAAATTAAATTGGCAAACAAAAAAGCTGCCTGCACCTTAATGTTTATTGCAGCTCAATTCACAATAGCTAAGACCTGGAACCAACCCAAATGCCCATCAACAGTAGACTGGATAAAAAAATTATGGGACATGTATACTCTAGAGAATACTATACAGCAGTCAAAAACAATGAAATCCAGTCATTTGCAACAAGATGGAGGAATCTGGAAAACATCATGCTGAGTGAAATAAGCTAGTCCCAAACGGACAAATATCATATGTTCTCCCTAATCGGTGACAACTAACCAAGCAGAACAAAGGAAACCTGTTGAAGTGAAATGGACACTATGACAAACAGTGACTTGATCAGCTCTTGTCCTGACGGTTGATGTACAATGTAATACTTTATCCCTTTTAGTATTTTTTTCTTCTACTTAATACTATTGGTTGAACTCTGTAATTAACACACAATTATTCTTAGGTGTTTAAATTTAACTGAAAAGTGATCCCTGTTAAATATAAGAGTAGGAATAAGAGAGGGAGGAGACGAACAATTTGGGACATGCTCAATTGGACTTGCCCCAAATAGTGGAGTTAGAGATGTGCCAGGGGATTCCAATACAATCCCATCAAGGTGGCATGTACCAGTGCCATCTCACTAGTCCAAGCGATCAATTTCAGTTCACAATTGATCACACTGATAGGTCTAAGAGTCAAAGGGATCACACAAACAAGACTAGCGTCTGCTAATACTAACTGATAGAATAAAAAAGGGATAGAATGATCCAACATGGGAAGTGGGATATACAGCAGACTCATAGAATGGCAGATGTCCTAAACAGCACTCTGGCCTCAGAATCAGCCCTTAAGGCATTCGGATCTGGCTGAAAAGCCCATGAGAGTATTTTAGGCATGGAAATCCAAGACACTCTGGAAAAAAAAAAAAGAGGACCTAAATGAAAGATCTCTGTGAGTGAGATCCCAGTAGAAAGAATGGGCCATCAAAGAAGGAGGTACCTTTCTCTGAAGGGAGGAGAGAACTTCCACTTTGACTATGACCTTGTCTAAATAAGATCAAAGTTGGTGAACTCAAAAGATTTCCATAACCTTGGAAACTCATGACAAGAAGCTAGGGAGATTACTGATGCCATAAACAAGAGTGTCAAATTGTTAAGTCAACAACAGGAGTCACTGTGTACTTACTCCTCATGTGGGATCTCTGTCCTTAATGTGTTGTCCAATGTGCATTAATGTTATAACTAGTACTGAAACAGTATTTTACACTTTATGTTTTGTATGGGTGCAAACTGATGAAATCTTTCCTTAATATATACTAAATTGATCTTCTGTACATAAAGATAATTGAAAATGAATCTTGATGTGAATGGAATGGGAGAGGGAGCAGGAGATGGGAGGGGTGTGGGTGGGAGGGTAGTTATAGGGGGGGAAAGCCATTGGAATCCATAAACTGTACTTTGGAAATTTATATTTACTAAACAAAAGTTTAAAAAATGATTATGCCATAGAAAACTACTATTAAATCTGGACTCAATAACAAAGGGAAAAAAGGAGCCACCTGAGGGTCCTGGGGAGACAGAGTCTGGTCATGACGGCACTTCAGAACACAGGAGAAGGGAGTCCGAAGGAGCAAGTTCCCACATGGGTGTCTGTTAGTAGGTATGAGGTTGAGGGGGAGGGGGAGGATGCAGAGGTGCAAGCAGGAACACTCTAGTCGTTCTGAGCAAGGGAACTAGAAAGCTGGAACTGTGGAAACAGAAGCCACCAAGGAGACTCGGACGTGTCTCCATGTGTCCACCCATGGGTGCCAGTCTTGCACATTTCAATTCTCAAACTCTCCAGACAAATTATTAACTAATATTTGTGAGTTGGCTTAGCACATGCTCATAAATTGCTTTAAGTCCTCATAAATCAAGTCATCTCTTCTTCTAAGGAAAATGAATGTCAAAGTTATAAACAGCTTTAAGTTTTGCTTCCAGAAAGATGTTCCTTCTCTATTGTCCTTGGGGAAGCACCAGGTGAAAGTCTAAAGCTTCAATAATTCACATGTTACAACATGTTCATATTATCTATCCCAGTGGTTTTCCTACCATTACCTGATCCTGGCTAACTCCCTGTGACATTAGAGATGTGAGTGGAGGGTGGCATAGAAGTTCAACAGCCAGTAATAGGAGTACCTAATTCTCCAACTTTATTAGCAGCTCCAGAACCTTCTCAACCCTAGTCCTGTATCCACCACTTTCAGTTGATGGGAGAACACCACCTGTCCTGGGCACACCTGATTTGGGGGTGACTTGGATCAAACAGCAGCTGGTTCATGGTTGGCAGTCAGGTTATAGGGTCACCTGGTATTTCATGGTCAGGAGTTCCCTTGTAACACAGGCTCTATAGCAGAGCCTCAAAAGGAGAATGGTTATTTGTTGAAAAGAGGATGGCTTTGCTCAAAGACTCTAAGGGTTTTCTTGTGATCTACTGGGAGCTGACATAGGCTCTTCAAAGAAACTCAAACTGCTGTGAATACTTCAAGAATGCTTGATCTCCCGAATCAGAAAGTTGGGTAGTACAAATATTACTGTTTGTTGTCCAACTTGAACTAGTTGAAGCCCCATCTCTTGCTTGGGGGAGGGGGTGCCTTATGCTAAATTAAATTAGCTGAAAAGTGACCAGAGCATCACAATGCTATTGTAACTTACATCACATCTCAAATTCTGAGGACTGCCTAGCATTTTGCCTCGTGGTAGGAGTGAAAGCTACACCCCTTTTCTTCTCTGTGGAGATTTGCTGACCAGGCCATTGACTCTCCAAGGAAACCTTGAGGTGGAAAGTCTTTGTATCTGGGAGGATTGATTTCTCATCCTCTTCCCTAAGCTGTAAAAAACCTGCTACTGGCCGGCGCCGTGGCTCAATAGGCTAATCCTCCGCCTTGTGGTGCCGGCACACCGGGTTCTAGTCCCGGTCAGGGCGCTGGATTCTGTCCCGGTTGCCCCCATTCCAGGCCAGCTCTCTGCTATGGCCCAGGAGTGCAGTGGAGGATGGCCCAAGTGCTTGGGCCCTGCACCCCATGGGAGACCAGGAGAAGCACCTGGCTCCTGCCTTTGGATCAGCGTGGTGCGCCAGCCGCAGCGGCCATTGGAGGGTAAACCAATGGTAAAAGGAAGACCTTTCTCTCTGTCTCTCTCTCTCACTGTCCACTCTGCCTGTCAAAAAAAAAAAAAAAAAACAAAAAAAACAAAAAAAACAAAAAAAAAACGCTACCTTCCATCCTCTGGGTTCTATAATCTCATCACTACCCAATTAAGCTTTAAATAACATATAATAATTTTTCAAGATCATACTTCAGGATCTATACATCCCCATGCAAGGTTAAATAGGACTTATAGTGATTAATAACTGTGTGATTAGTGACTCATGTTTACAGTGATTATGTACCATCCATATGTATCATGCCATTTGATTATCATCCTATGTCCACTGGATCAATAATATAGAAGGGATTGCCATCCTGCATATCTCAAGCAGTGTTGACCTACAGTTACCTTCCACCCCTCCCAGGGATGCCATTTTGTTTTCTGGGAGGGACTGTCAGTCCTTCCTGCCATTATGTAGACCTTACTCTACAGGTAAGGATTCTTCTAATTGTTACTAATGGGTCTGTGTACTCGAGTGCTGATGAAATCACCAGGATGTGCTTGGGATTTCTCCAAGTTGCCTTTAAACAAAAAGCACCATGTGGTCCCTGCAAGCATCCTCTCGATCTCTAAGAATGTGTCAGCGTAGAGTCAGTGTCACAGTAATCTCTTTCCCTGAGACTGTGGGCAGTGTCCCTCAGTTACCTTTGATGGTGAGGAGGATGAGCCATCTCTTGTCCTGGGGGTACCTCAGTGTCCCTAACTCCTTCATCAACTGCTCGATTCCATCTGTTGTTACTCTCTGCCCTAGTGGCTTAGCTTACAGTCAGATATGGGGCTCACATGAGTTGGAAGCTACACGGCTTCAACTGTATTGATAACTTTCAAATTAGGCCCCATGACCTCAGAGGGGAGTTTTCAGTTTATCAAAATGTTTTTGTTTTCAGCTGAGTTGGGGGTTTCTATTTTGTGCTAGGTTTCCAGTGGGACTGTCTCTCCCAAACTTTGTCAGTGTCCTGGAGTCCATGAACCAAGTGTGGTGTTTCTGTCAATGCCCCACCAACAGGATATCCCTCACTGTCAGCTGCCTTTGGATTCCCTTTTCATCCCTCCAACAGTGTGGCCCAAGTCACCCAGTCCACCATAATTCTTTGAGATCTGATGGATCCAATCTTAAAAAATGAAGTCTTCCCAGGGACAAGCTCTTTGTTTGCAATGCTTGCTCCCCCACCCCAAACTGTGAATCAACAGGTCATACTATCACTTCAGTGTTAGGGCTAAATTCTCAATTCTGCCACTAAAATGGAGCAGTTTGGTTGGGCACACAAATGTGAAATCAAGGGGAAACAGGTATTTTCTGTGTTTACCGACTACGTTTAGCTCCTTGCTTCTCACAGTTGTTCCTCCTCAATAATTTGTGCGTTCTGTGCTATTGGACAGGCAGTGGTCAAGTATGGGCAGATGTCTTTCTGGTGTTTCATTGTCTTCCCATGGGTAAATGACCCTCAGGCCTCAGATTTCTTGATGGGAATCACTGGTAAAGAGAGCAGCAGGTGAGTTCATGTTCCTTCCTCTCTCACAGATTTGCACTATGAAAATCTCAGCAAATTCTCGCCTTGAATGGTATTTTCAGGTGTATGAATCAATTAGGACCTTAACGAATCTTGCCCATTGACCCATGGAACTTCAGAATTAACTAGCTTTCACCAAGGATCCTTGCCATCTACACAGTTCCCATTGCCAAGTCAACTCTGCTGCCCATCACAGCAAACACACCCCTTTGCACCTGCTGGGCAGGGCCGTCTCTTCTGTCCTCTCTCCTCACCAATCCAGCTGGCTCTATCAACCCCCCTGGAAAGAGAGAGCCCATTTCAACTCTAGTGCCTTCTATGAGCATACCCAATCCCACACCAGCCAGTATGAAAGAATTACTGAAAGATGGCAGGCCTCCTCTCAACAGTGTCATTTCCCAAGGCTTTGGTGAGGAACTCACCAGCCCCTCCAGAAACTCAGAGACTGGCTGCTGGTCTAATACACTAAATCTATTCCAGCTCTCCCATCTTTCAAATTCTTTTGACTTCCTTTTCTAGTTTATGCTAAGAAATTTATCTCATCTGATGTCATTTAGGGACTTCAGTGTATGAAGCCAACCACAGAGATCAGTAGGTGCACCTGTACTCATAAGGTCAGGCTACAGTTACGCCCTTTCCTCTTTGGTCAGGCAATCTGGGAACAGAGTCATACGTGATTCCCTAGATTTTTGCATATAAAATTAGAAAATTGTTATGATTTGGGTTTTTGGTTGCTTGCTTATATTTTTTCTTTTTAGCATATAAGCCTTTATCTAGATTTGTCTTTATAGATGAACCTCAAAGGCGTGGTTAGGCCTGGAAGGGTGAGGAAGCTTCACCAGCTCTTACTGGTTTTCTTAACCTGCTCATATCTCTGTAAGCAGTCTCTTCATTATGGTCTCTTTGAATCTTTCATTTGATCCCGTGTCTCTCCCTCAGTGTGCATGGTCGTTGGCAGGGGTTTTGACTGGCTGAGCCTGGGTCATTTGCTTGTGTCCTAGTATCTCTGGAATGAAGGCAAGGGGATGCTCATGCTTCTTGTGAAATGGGTTCTACCTTTCACCAAGACCCACACTCATGGGGATTTCTCCAAAACCACCGCTAACAACAACAGGTATTATAATGATTGGCAATTTTAAGAGAAGAAGCAAATGTCCAGGATAACACAGGATTGGCAAGTGGTTCTGCTTGGACAGAGCGAAGGAGATGGCTCCAGAAGCAGGTGAGGTTCTTCTCTCTAAGGGCTCAGACTCCAGCCCGTGGATAACACTTGTATGTCACATGGAATGGGACAGTCTTGAGCAGGGAATTGCATACAGTGTGTGCTTTGAGCTCTCTTGGCTAGGACAGTAAAAAAAAATACCAGAGCACAGAATTTTACTTCCTGTTTTGGATTGTGAGCTGCACAGGGGCAAGTCCTTGTGGACTGGTTCAGTGTTTCTCTTCCTGGTGAAACTGGCCATAGATTGGATACGCGGTCAGTACTCGTGACAGAGAATCAAGAAGCACAGACTGGTTAGCAGGCTATTAAGCCTGCCCTGGTGAGAAACCATGAGGCCTGAGTGTGTAGAAAGAGAAAGGACCTATACTGAGCACTCGTCACATATCAGGTGCTTAACCTGTATCATCTCATTGGGCTCAATCTGTTATAGGAGGAACACATTATTTGTTTCCATGACACAGATGCGACTTGAGTAAGTTGAGTAAGAAGTCCACATTCACACATGATAAGTAGTGGGGGTGGGATTTTAACTCATGTCTGACTCTGGGGCTCCATCATGCTGTCCAGGTTAAGGATGGGTGGAGGAAAGGAGAGAGCAGGTGTAAGAGATATTGGGGATGGGCTGGGTCCAGTGGGTGGGACAGAAGAATGAGACGAAGGTGAGGAGTTTCAGGTGTTGATCTGAACCACCAGGAGAATCTTGTGACATTAAAAGCAACACAGACATCAAGGAGAGGCACTGTCAGGGACAGACACTTGGGTCAGCCCTGGATGTGTTGAATGAGGGTCCTGAGGGGCAAGTTGGGGGCACCCACCCACCAAACAGTGAGAAACGCAAGTGTGAACTCCAGGCAGCCATAAGGAAGTGGGTTAGCAGGTGGGTCACACTGAATCGGTAAGTTGAAGCAGAGCGCCCAGGTGAGAAAAGGTTACCCAGGACACAGCAAGAATGCACCCAGTGCGAGCCTGCCCTGCAGGAGCAGTGAGTATGTCCAGGCTTTAAGGCAGGCCTGGAAAGTAGATGTCCCCCCTCCCCAGGTCATCATATCATCACTTTTCTTATGGTTTCCGCATTGATATAAATGTGGCGTCCTGGCAAGGGGTGAAAGATGCAAGAATTCTGATCACCGAAGGATTTGCTCTTAGTGCGATTTATGTCCTACACATCCAGTAACTTGCTCAGACTTCTCAGAGAGGAAATCTTAACATCCAGGTTAAGAGCTGACATGCTGGTGGCTCTCTGCCTGGGAGCTGAACACTCAGTGTCCAAGGCCACCTGCTGCCAGGGTGCACAAGGACAGTCTCCAGGGTTGGGTTTCTGTGGCTCAATTCTCCTCCCTTCCAGAAAGCAGCTACCTTGGCTGAAGGGGGTCCCCTTGCCCGGGGGCTTTCCAAGAAGTCCCGTTGTCGCCTGAGGAGTGGTCATTACACTCGTCCTAGGAAGTGGGGACCCTGAAAAGCTACTTCTCAGGCCAGTCTGCATTCCAGCCACAGTCGGAGACAATCTCATCTTTCTACATCAAACCAGAAGAAATGACACAACATTTCTTTTTAAACATAAGTAATTCAAAACGGCTGAACTTTAAGAATAGTTTTGCAGGCAACACTCAGCGATGGAAGAACACTGATTAATTTAGGAAAGCTGGCACCCTGATTCAGCTATAAATGACTGAGAAGACGATTTTGCATCTCTTTTCTTTAGGATGTTTCACGAGCATCTAGCGCTGCAGAACAATTTCCATGACAGTAAACACAGACACCTGTGACTCGATGGTTGCAGAACTGTAGTTTTCTACTGCTGCTTCTCAGAGGCGCATGGTTGCCTGTGTGGTTTCAGTTCCCGTTTTTGTTTTTTGGGTTTTTTTTTTTTTTTTCGCCTGCAGAGGAAACAACAAACGTAAGACACCAAAGCAGAGTGAGAGTCAATAGTCCATTGCCGCCGTCAGCCGAGCGCTTATTGGACAGTTATCTGGGAAGCAGGCGGGTTCAGCTTCACGCACCCTGAGCAGCAATGCTGGCTAATGACCAGCAGAGGGCAGGCACAGCCTCCTAATTCACCGCGAACGCGGTTAGACCACCGTCCACGCCAACAGCACCCTTGCAAAACCTTCCAACTCTCGGTACCACGGTAGAAATGATTGCCGTGATGGAAGGAGACCTGCGTTGTGTCCCGTCGTCACAGCCTGTGTTAGATCCTGGCTCTGCCACTGACTAGCTGTGTGACCCCAGGCAATTTATGTAACCTCTCTGGGCTTGTAGCTTCTGAAATATCAATAATGCCTACTTCAGGGGTCAGCATTGTGGCATAGTGAGTCAGGCTGCTGCCTGCAGCTCTGGCATCCCATATGGGCACCAGTTCCAGTCCTGGCTGCTCCACTTCTGATCCAGCTCCCTGCTAATGGGCCTGGGAAAGCAGTAGGAGATGGCCCAAGTGCTTGGGCCCCTGTACCCAGGGGGGAGACCCAGAAGAAGCTCCTGGCTCCTGGCTTTGACCAGCCCAGCCCTGGCTATTGTGGCCATCTGGGGAGGGAATCAGTGGATGGAAGATCTTTCTCTCTCTCTCTCTCTCTCCCTCTCTCTCTCCCTCCCTCCCTCCCTGACACTCTTTCAAACAAATAAATCAGTCCTTACTTTTAAAAAAAATGCCTACTTCATAGGCTGGTTGTAAACATTTAATGAGTTAAGCGCCCAGGGCAGAGCCCAGCACATGGTCACCTAGGATACTTATTGCTATGACCGCTGCTATTACACGAAACACTCTTGATTTCTCTTTCATGGTCCCAGCAGCAGTGTCCGCGGGAGGAAGGGAGGAAAAAGGCCTTGGCAAGTCTCAAGCCATGCCAGGGGTCTCTGGGTGATGGAAAAGGGATCTTGAGAAAGGGCTGCATCCTGGCAAAACAGGAAAATGGCTCCAACCAGGGCTGGGAGAGGCAAAATCTGCCCTACGCCCACTGCTTCTTTGCTAAAGACACAATGCCAGACCTGAACTCAGGCCATGGGGAGGTCAGCAGGCTTCCAGCACACGAAGGGCTAGGGGCAAGGCCAGAGCAAGACACTATGCTTCTCTGCTGCCATCAAGCATGGTGCAATTAGCAGCAGCCTGGGGGTCGTCCTGCACTCTGCCACTGGGGGGCGTCCTCTCCCAGTCTGGGTGAAGGACAAGGGACGACACAGCTGCCACAGAGTGGCCTTGGAGGTTGTTACACAACCCGTGAACACAACCCGAGGCCCAGGAGGCAGGTGGGTGGCCTCGCTGCCTCCAGCAGAGGTACTAATGTGGGAGAAGTGAGTGGTGCCTGTGTGCGGGGTCCACAGCTGGCAGAGGGGCCACACCCCCTGGGGATGCTTCAGAAACCTCTGGGTAGTGACCTGGAGGAAATTCTGGAAGCTTCAGGGCTGGCACCCCCTTTGGGCCATTGTGGAGTAGCAGCTGCTGGTCGTAGGGCTACAGGTGCACTTGCCAGGTTTGACCACTGCATCTCCTGACACCTGGTAGGATGCCCCTCTCCTGTCCACTTGACATCAGTAAGGCCACGTGACTTCCTCTGGCTAATGAAATACCCAGAGACACATAGCTTGCAGAGCCAGTGCGACTTTCCCAGGTCTGTTTTCCCCCTGAGCCGGCTGGCAATGGCTGTACCCGCAGCCCGGGTCCCTGTGTCACTGCAAGGAGCTGAGCATGCCTAGGCGGACCAGTGATGGATGTGGAGCGTGAGGGAGCCTCCATTGCTTTGAGCCCCGGAACTGCTGGGGGCTAGTTGTTACCACAGCATAACCTGGCTGGTGCTGACTGAGACATCAGCTCCCCTGTGCCCAGGCCCTGCTGGATCCCAGAGGCCTGTTTCATGTGGCACCACCCTGCTCAATCCCCCAGAAAGTGCTCTCATCTGGGTCCATCACCCCCATTTTCCAGATGACAGGATTGAGCAAAATGACAGAGCTGGAAACCTAACGCAAGCCCTAGATTCCGAATCCTGTGCTGGTCCTGCTACCTGTCACCCTCCGTGGCTTGCTGCCTGGTCCCAGCCAGTGCACCCCAGTGAAGCGCTAGTCTGGCCAGCAGTGACACCCCTGCGCTTTCCCGGGGGCCATGCTCTGTGCTTCTGTTGTGAACACATTTGTACCGCACTGTGTCATTAACAGCAAAGGGGAGAGCAAAGGAGAGGATGCATCATGCTGCGTGGCCCCCAGGGAAGGCCCTCTTCCCGAGATTGACAAGCTAACGGTTATCACAGTGTTTTAAACCAGTTGCTGCGGTTGGCTTTCTCCATGGCTCTCATCCTAGTACCGCTCCCTGCACACCAAGGCCCTGACGCGGTCACCCCACCTCTGAGGTTTCCCCCAGGAAGGTTTGCCTGGCCTGGTGTCTCCTTCAATCACAGCCCCGATTTCTCATGGACACTGACAGCCCTGTCCAGCTGACCGCATGCCGCGGCATCTGCATGTCCCCCTGCCTCTCCCAGGCTGTCGCAGCCAGGGGACTTTAGAGCGACTCACAGCCCGGTAGGGGAGTTCTCGCGGAGCCTCCCCGCTGCTCATGACAGCTCAATCGCATCCTGTACCTGGCAGCCAGAGCTAGCCAGCCTGGGATTGCTTTCTGCACCCATCCATCTTTCGATGCCGCCTTTGAAGGGATCAAAAGAGCCCTGTGTGTTTTTTCTAATCTCCCTAATCCTCCTAACTATTCCTGTGAGGATACAGGTATCATCACTACCATTTTTTCAGATGAAACGAAGGCCCCAAAAGTTTGGGTGACAGACCCAAGGTCACCCCCGCGGGCAGCCGGCAGCACAGAGAGAGAGAGAGAGAGAGAGGAATAGAACTGACAGCTGAGCGCCCAGCTATCAGGCCTCCAGGGGACCCCGCTGTCGCGCTGATTTCCCCCTGCAGTTTTCGCTGAATATCATGTTCTTCTGCACTTCCTGCCCGAAACAGGGCGACAGCTGCCAGAAACGCCGGCTGGCGGTGCTTCCGAGGCGGGAGAAGTCGTGGCTGGGGTACGAAGCGCGCCGCAGCCCTGCGGGGATAAAAGGGCCCATTGGGCTGGGAGAGATCCTTGACGGTAGAAAAGGGATGCCCGACTTTCAAATGACGCCGCGTCGGGAACCAGGCTAAGAGGGAAACACCCGGGGAGGGTGAGTATGGGAGCTGGAAGGAAGGGGGGGGGAGGTAATGGGATGAAAACTTGGCAACCAGAGAAAAAATACAGACGCAAAGGAGCAATGCCCTTGGTCAAAGTGCCAGTACACAGCTTTGCTGGATTGTCCTGGGTTCAGAATCTCTTGAGAACAGTGCAATAGGGCTTCAGGGGGATTGGAAGCGAGAGGAAGCAGTCGCTTCTCCCTGTTCTGCCTGTGGCGGCTCAGTGCTTCTGAGAGCCTGGGGTTTATCAGAATGACCTGCAGGGCTGGGTCAGGCTGTTTCTGGGGCGCCTGCGGGGAGCTGGTAGCCAGCAGGATGCGCGACCGACCTGCAGGACACACGCGCTAAAAGGGGAGCCAGGGCCATTTGGGTTCATGAGCCACGCCCTGACCCCTCCTGGATGCTGGGGGAGGGTCTTTTCCCGTGGAGAAGCAGCCTTGTGTCTGCCGCGGGCCGGGGCCTCCTGCCTTTGCGGCCGCCTGTCTGCAGGTGGAGTGAGGCGCAGCGCTGCAGTGGGCGGAGGCCCCGGGGGTGGGGGAGACGGGGCATCTCGCCCTTGGAAATCTGAGCGGTTTGGTCCAGGTCAGGAGGAAATTGAAAAACTTCCCAAGCAAAACGTTGACTTCCCGAAGAGATAAAAAGCAGCTCAGGCTCATAAATCTGAGCCAACCCCCAGGACCCAGAGGTCAGGCTGAGGGCCAGAGCGGATGGACACAGGCCAGCGCCAGACATGCAAGGTGGAGCCTCCTAGGCCATCGGGGGGCCCAGCCTTCCAGAAATGCCCAGGCCCACGGGCCCAGTGGGCTCCTAGAAGCCCCCGGGACTTCGGGGGTCCAGGCCACTCGCATGTGGCTGGGCAGCAGGAGCCTGGGGGAGGGTGCAAGCCTTCGCCCTCTGTGCTCGCTGTCTGTGCCCTGGCTGGTTTTGGCAGAGGGGACCCCGGAGAGGTCGGTCTGCAGAAAGGAAGTAGATTAGCAGGACAGGGACGCAGCCTTAGGGGTAGGGAAACAGTTTCCACTTCTCTCACTAAACCCTTGTCACCTGGGTGGGGCTGGGACTGGGGGAGGAGGGGTGGGAGATATTTCCAAGGGCAAGACGCGTGCTTGCGGGGACATTTTACATTTTCTGGATACATTTTAATCACTTCCACTGCACAAGAATGAAGCAGAGAATCCCTCTGTTAAGGGGGTGGGGAGGAGAGGAGACGTTTTCAATAATAGAAACTCTAAATAAGGCTGGTTTCCCTCCAAGATGGCCCTGACGCGTCGGGGGGGCCTCAGATTTTCCCTCCATGATGTTGTTATTTCACACAGTCAGCGAATCGCGAATTTTAACTGGACCTGGAGCCCTGTGTTTGACAGGCAGCAAAAGCTGATCAGAATAACCGTGTGGCATCGCCGTGGCAAAATCACAAACTCCATCTAAAAGCTGTTAGTAGCTGGATGGGTAGGCATCACAAAGATGGAGGTTAACGGTTCAAGCAGAGACCCCACTGTTCATCAAAGAACTAAGTCTCTATCAGGATGATCCTTTCTAAAGGGCACCTCCCGTTTCAGGAATGAAATGACAGATAGGACAGAAATCAGGACAAGAAGAGGTGGCCAGGGGGAGGGGGAAGGCAGGTGCCGTGGATTTGGCCCCTGAGAGTCTAGTCTCAGCATGAGCCAGCTTCCTGATCCCATGACGCTGGCCCTTGGGTCCCCCATGTTTTTTGAAGCTGTGGCTAAGCAAAGGAACAAATGAAAATCACTGCCTCCCAACAGAAAATCCCCTGGATGATTTTAAGTACACCGTACAGAATGAGCAATGTGAACTCTGCTAGGTGCGTTGTCGCACAGCAGAACCCTAGAACATTGTCGTTTGATGGATTGAAGCTCCATACCCATTGGACAGCAACCCCCCGTTTCCCTCTGAACCCGGCCCTAGGAAATCATCATTCTACCTCCTGTTTCTGGGTTTGATTACTTTAGATATCTCCTACGAGAGAGATCATCACAAAGTCCATGGCAACGTTAATTATGAAAAAAATAAAACTAGGCATGGATTTTAATTTTGTATGAGCTTTCTTGAAATAATCTCCTCAGTGAAATCAGGCTCTGTCTTTTGGTGTCTTTCTCTACTTAACATAAAGTCCTCAAGTTTCATCCATGGTGTAGCATCTGCCTGTATTTCCTTTTTTCAGGCTAAATGGTATTCCACTGAATGGACATACCGCATTTTCTTTATCCATCTGCCCTTTGATGACACTTAGGTCGCTTCTACATCTTGGCTACTGTGAACAGTGCTGCACTGAATGTTGCTTTGTAAATATCTTTTTGAAATTCTGCTTTTAATTCTTTTGGATATATACTCAGAAATGGGATCGCTGGATCACTAGGTCATTTTATTTTAATTTTTGGAGGCATTGCCACTGTTTTTCATCATGTCTCACCATTTTACAATTCCACTGACAGTATGTAAAGTGTCCCAGCACTCCATGTCTCTGTCAGTTCTTCTTATTTTCTGTTTTCCTGATAGTGGCTGTCCTCATGGGAGTGAGGTGCTATCTCACTGTAGGGCTGATTTACGTTTCACTAATACATAGTCCCATTGAATGTCTTTTCATATGCTTATTGGCCATTTGTATATTTTTTTAGACAAATGAATATTCATGTTCTTGTTGATTTTTTAATCGGGTATTTTTGTTATTTAGTTGTATAGGAATTCTTTAGGTACCCTGGGTATTAATTCATTATCTAATATATGACTTGGAAATATTTTCTCCCATCCAGTAGATTGCATTTTCCCTTGGTTGATCATTTCCTTTGCCCCACAGAAGTTTTTGAATTTGATGTGGAGTTTGTCTATTTTTGCTTTTTTTTTTTTTTTTTTTTTTTTTTTTTGACAGGCAGAGTGGACAGTGAGAGAGAGAGACAGAGAGAAAGGTCTTCCTTTGCCGTTGGTTCACCCTCCAATGGCCGCCGCGGCCGGCGCGCTGCGGCCGGCGCACCGCGCTGATCCGATGGCAGGAGCCAGGAGCCAGGTGCTTTTCCTGGTCTCCCATGGGGTGCAGGGCCCAAGCACCTGGGCCATCCTCCACTGCACTCCCTGGCCACAGCAGAGGGCTGGCCTGGAAGAGGGGCAACCGGGACAGAATCCGGCGCCCCGACCGGGACTAGAACCCGGTGTGCCGGCGCCGCTAGGCGGAGGATTAGCCTAGTGAGCCGCGGCGCCGGCCTATTTTTGCTTTTGACACCTCTGCTTTTGGTGTCATAGCTAAGAAACATTGCCCATTTCAATTTCATGTAGCTTTTCTCCTGAATTATCGCCTAGATAGTTTCAGGACTCATACTGAGGTCTGTGATTGATTATGAATTAACTTTTGCATATAGTGTAAACTAAGATGCTACCTTCATTCTTTTGCATATGAAAATCCAGTTTTCCCAGCACCATTTGTTAGGGACTTTGCCCCCATTTTGTGGTCTTGGCACTCATGTCAAAGATCATTTGACTGTAAACATGAGAGTTTATTTCTCAGCTGTCTATTTGGCTCCACTGGTCTATCTTTTATCATTATTTCTGCCCCATACTGTTTTGATTATTATAGCTTTATAATATGCTTTAAAATTAAAAAAAGTAAGATCTTTAGCTTTGTTCTTTTTCAAGAGTGTTTGGATTATTTAGGATTATTTGGGATTCCATATGAACTTTAGGAATTTTTTTTCCTATTTTACAAAAATTTCCATTGGGATTTTGATAGGGATCACATTGAATCTATGGATTGCTTCAGTTAGCATAAACATTTCAACAATATTAATTCTTGTAATCCACGAGCATTGGATGTCTTTCCATTTTGTGTGTGTGCCTTTTAAAATTTGTTTCAGCAACATTTTGCAATTTTCAGTGTATAAATCTTTTGTCTCTTTGGCCAAGTTTATTCCTAAGCATTTTATTGTATTGTAAATGGGATTATTTTCTTAATTTATTTTTTGGGTTGTAACTAATTTTTGAGTGTTGGTTTTGTGTTCTATAACTTTGCTGAAATTATTGGTTCAAATCATTTTTTGTGAGTGGAAATGTTAGGAGGAATATATTTATACATAAATAATTTTACTTCTTTTCCATTTTCAGTGATTTTAATTTCCTTTCCTTGTCTAGTCTCTCTGCTGTGTGGTGAGAGGGCATCCTTGGCTGTTGCTGAGCTTAGAGGAAAAGCTTTCAGTTTTTCACCACTGAGTATAATTCCTAGATGACTTTTAGTACGTCATGGCAGTCTCCTTCTATGGCTACTTTGTTGAGTGTTTTAATAATTTTTGTCAAGTGCTTTTTCTGCATCAGTTGAGATGATCACATGACTTTTTCTTCATTCTTCATTCTGTTAATATGCTGTATTACATTGATTGATTTTCTTATCGTGAATTATTTTTGCACCCCAGGGTTAAGTCCCATTGATTCTGGTATATAAGGCTTTCAAGGTGATGTGGAATTTGGTCTGCTAGTATTTTACTGAGGATTTTTGCATTAATATGCACCATATATTATAAATAATATATATAACGGTCTATTGTTTCTCTTCTTGCAGTATCCTTGTCTGGCTTTGGTATCGGTAATGCTAGCTCCATAAAGTGAGTTTGGAAGTGTTCCCCTCTCTTCAAGTTTTTGTAACAGTTTGAGAAGGATTGGCATTCATCCTCTGACTGCTTGGCAGACTTCTCCAGGAAATCCATCTACTCTTGGGCTTCTCTTTTTTGGGAGGCTTTTGATTACTGATTGAATCTCACTATTGAATCTCCTTTGATTACTCACTAATGATAAATTCAGATTTTCTATTTCCTCATGATTCAGTCCTGGTAGCTTGTATGTTTCTAGAAATCCTTCCATTTCCTCTATGGATCCAATTAATTGAGGGTGTAACTATTCATAGTAGTCTCTTAGTTTATTGTATTTCTGTGCCATCATTTGTAACACCTTTCATTTCTGATTTTAGCTATTTTTATTATAAGGAAGTTGTTGAACTAGGTGAATGCTAAGTGCTAAAATTCTTTGACCTCCCTAAAGAACATTTTAAAATGTATTATACAAAATGGCATAAGGAAGAATGCAATGAACACTTATCCAGCTTAAGAAATAAAGCAGATTACCCTCTGTGTATCCTTCCCCAAATGTGTTTTGCATCTCAGAAAAAACTATCCTCCTGAATTTTGTGATTTTCATTCCATTTCCTTATGCTTTTTATTTTATATATGAATATTTGTGTATCTATATCCATACATTCATATATGTATATAAATAGATACATATTATGTTACCCGTTTTCAAACTTTCTTAGAATTATCATCGTGTATTTCCTAGTCTACACATAGTGTTTTTCTCTTTGAACATGTGAGATTCATCCTTGTTGCTGCATGTAGCACTTGTTGATTTTCAGCTCCTAGAGTACCTGTTGCATGATAGTGACATATTTAATTATCATTTGTCGATAGACATTAGGTTACTTCCAAGATTTTGTGTTAACAAATAATCTTTCAAATATCCATGTGCATATCACCTTATGATACTTGCTCTAACGGAAAACTGTCTGGGGCTTAGGGAATGTACATCTTCTCCTTGACTGAATAATGCCACTTTTCTCTGTCAAGGAATCTCTCCTACCAGCGTTAGGTGGTTCAACATCCATACTACCACTTATGCTAGTATCAGACATTTCATGCCCTATTGTATGTTTCAGCATAGAATGGTCATCTGCTATGGTTCTCACTTTCATTTCCTTGGTAATCACCAGAGTGACATTTTGTTGAATGTTTAAGCCATCATCTACACTCCCTCCTCTGTGGATTGTTTTTCTTCTTCTTCTTTTTTTTTTTTTCAAGCTTTTGACTTTTAACATGAGTGAACTGTATTTACCCTACCCCAAGAGAATCACAGATTTCCTGACCAGCTCTCACCACTGTGGACTGCATTCTTGGGGGTATTTTTTAACATGGTTCCCAATTGTGTCACCAGTCATGTGAGGGAGCATTACCTCTTCTCAAGACATTAATATGTCTATATTTTCTTCTTATCTGCCAGTGCAGTTGCATCCCAGGGCAATGCACCGTCTGAGAATGTGAGTTTCCCATCAGCGAATTGAAACTCTGTGTCCCCATGGCAGCACATGCTAAGCTGATGCTGCTTCTTTCCCGATGGCCACACGAACCACCCAATCCGGAGAGGCCTAAGCATGCACTGTAGGGAGGCTGTGCATCCACGTCCTCCACATGAAGGTTCATGGAGCTGCAACTCATGCTCTAGTGCTTAGAATGTCCTGGGTGCTATGGAGAACTGTGCATTCCTGGAATTTTTCAAAGTTGCAAAATGCCACTATTTATTTAGAGATATGTCACAAACCAAATGAAACATGCTCAAGGTTGAATTTGAGATTTCTCAAGCCGCAACTTGGAGTGAAACATTTATGAAAAAAGGGTCAGGAGTGAAGAAGCAAGGAGCTTATTATGTTCATTCTTGTTTAATCCTCTTACTGAAACCTAACTTTGTCCATAGGGTGTAAGTAAGTTAGGATACAAGAGGTAGCAGACAGGACATGAGATAAATGGGTATCAACTGGCAGCTTAGTCTAGACTTTATTTGTGTGAATTACTGCCATTGTCACTGTAGGTTGTTGTTCCAGCTACAGTCAGATTGGGTTGGTTTGCACGGTGAATTGCTCGTTTCAATTGGTATATCCAAAATGGACACATCCCTGCTAGAGAAAACCAAATTCTCATCGTCGGCTCTCAAATTAAAAAGGGAAACTGTGGCTTTGGAGTTGAAATACAGTTCATAGGACATTAAAGAGGCAGAGAGGAATGGTTCCTTTTCCCCCAGCTCCCAAGCCCCCTGAAAAACATATATGTACACACAAACATGCACACACACATCAGTTCAGAAAAGCATATCTACTGCCCGCAGCCCTCAGTTTCATGATTTTAGTTTATCCTATTTCTGTTTTTAAGTAGCAAGAAAAGTAAAAAGTTGGGATGTAGGAGATTAGGAAAAACAAGAAAAATTCTACCTATCAGGCTTGAAATTCACAAGAAGAATGAACAAATATGTTTTCCAGCAGTCTGTGAAGCAATCGAAACACCATGAATATGTCAATTAGGGTATAATTGTTGAATGCAAGGTTTTGTGTCTATTCTGCATTGAGAGGGTGAGAACTCTTATGGTTTTCCCATAAGCTTCCAGAATAGATATTGAGGGGTAGTCCATACTTGGACTGTTATTTCAGTTTTCAATCAGCATCTTAGATTATGCAGCCTATAAGAGAAATACAGAAAAAAATAGGGCCAAGTGGGAAATAAACAGGCTATAAAGGGAGCTGGGCAAGTGGGATCTCTGAAATATACAAACCTTGAGTTGATCACTTCATTTACAAATATGTGTTTATTTACCTTAAAGCTTTTATGTTAATGTATTATTAAGGCAAAGAGAACAGATTCAATGCAGTCCATTATTGAGGACCCAATATACGTTATCAATGTCACTGTCCTATGGGCAGTGTCATAGTATCTTTCCCTCTGTGGTTCAATTTTCTCAACTGCAAATTGGAAATAATAAGAGTACCTGCCTTGGAGGATTATTGTGAGCATTAGATGCAACAACATTTAAAGCATGTAGAACAGTGGCTGACATAAGGTCGGTATGCAATCAATAGTAAGAACAGAGGAAAAAGCGTAACCACAGAGAAACTAAACAATAAAGACATCATTACAAGAGATGTCACAAGGCAGTACATTATTAATTGCCAAACAAATGCTTCTCACCCCTGAATGTCAAAACCGAGGGCGCAGAGCTCAGAGAGAGCCAAAGAGTTTGGTTTCTCACACTTGCCAAGCACCTGCCTTTTGCACGTGTCTGAGAAGCTGCAAACTGGGTCCCTCCAGAGATACCATGGATCATGATGGGATCTTGGGAAAGGCACAGAACTGCCCCTTAGCAACAAGAGTGGGGCCGTGTAGTGCTAGAGGCTGCAGCTGTGGCACAGACTGCCCAAGTTCAAAGCCTAGTACTGGCACTTATTAATGGAAGGCTCTGGGCAAGTTATATGACTCTTCTGAGCCTCAGTGTGTCTGTAAAATAGCAATGACGACACTGTCTATTTCATAGGTTGGCTTGAGGATAAAACGAAATACTGCATATATGCTGATAATTGGCATATACAAATCAAATTGTTCATCTAAACTGGATACTGAACCAGCTGCTTCTCCCAGATCTCCAGGGGAATAAATTCTATGCCCAAGCCCCCATGTTCAATCTTTCCTAGTGTTCAAACTTTCTTCCTGTTAGGAAATCTTTCCATTTTTTAAAGTGCATCTAATTTGAGGGAGCCCTAAGCAACTCTCATAAAACCACTTCAGATGTACAGATGAGGAAATTGAAGCCTGAGAAGTTGAAGTGACTGACCCCAAGTCGTTCAGGTAGCTAACAGCAAGGCTGGGCATGGCTCCCGGGTCTCCTGGCACCCGAAGCCTTACCCTTTCTATATAGACTGTACGTAGAGTTCCCTTTGGAAGGCCTCTCAACCCATGCTCTTCTTAGTGCAGAACTTTGACACCACAGGACCCTGAGCCCTTGGGCAGAGCTTTCCCAGCCCTCCATGGTCCTGCCTTTATCGCCCTGGCGAAGCACTCAACACACGTGCACTCTCCACAAGTGGCAAAATTAAACAAAGGGTGCCGACGGAGCCACAGCATCAGCTGTGCGGTGCATCAGTGGGGGGACACAGTGCTGGGGGAGAGCCCAATAGGCCTGCCACCTGATCCCCAATGGGAGATAGCCACCTTCTGCCCCCTGCACATGGGACATGGAGTGAGGGATTCCAGGAAACAGCTATTTCCAGTCCTGAGAGGAGGAAGGCAGACAGGGGCTGAGCAGAATGTGCCAAGCTGTCCCTGCCCACTTAGCAATCAGAGAAGTCATTACACCTTCCCCAGCAGGGAGAGAACAGAGACAGCCATGGAGGTCAGCAGTGTATGAAACAAAACCCCACTTTGTTAGAAACCAAGAGAGGGAAATGCCTTTGTCTTCTAGTCTCATCCTTTCGGACTGCCCCTGCCGGTGTTCCCTACTCCCTGGCCCTACAGATGGCTGGAACCCAAGGCCTCACTGCGCTCTCTCTGCTCGCATGATTCCTCGTCAACTGTGTCCTTGCTCTCCGGGTGCCCTTGGGCCAACTGCTCTCAGTCTTAGTCCCTTCGGGCTGCTACACAAAATGCACTAAATTATCTGCCTTCTAACAGACACTGATGTATTTCCAGATGTGGGGAAGGCCAAGATCAAAGCACCGATGGTATCTGGTAAGGGCCTGCTTCCTCCCAGATGCTACCTTCTTGTTGTGCCCTTACATGGTGGAAGGGACAGACAGCCCTCTCTTCTGAGGACACTAATCCTATTCACGAAGGCTCTGCACCCATGACCTGGGTCGCATCCAAAAGCCCCCATCTCTTAATAGCACCACACTCGGGATTCCGTTTCTGCCTATGAATGTGTAGGAGAGGTGGAGGCATCAACAGACCACAGACAGCACACTCCCATCATGCAAGACAGGGTTCATGCACCAGCTTCTACACACATCTCTTCCTTCCTCTCCTCAGCCCCACCCTCAACTGTTCACGCGAGCAAACTGGCAACCCGTTCTTGGTGTTTGGGACAGGTTTTCTCTTAGCCATTTTAACACTTTATTCACTTAACCTCCTGAGGGCAGAGGCTGCACCTTACTCATCCATGCCACACACAAAACTCTGACAGAGTAGGTCCTCAATAAGATTTTGTTGAATAGATGATGATGAATACTCTTTGCTAGGTGTCACATGTGATAGTAAGTCAATGCTTTGGCTTCTTCTCTTGCTAAAGAATCTCATTCTTTGATTTACACTGTTAAGTTCCAACAGGTTTGTGCCACTGGGTTAGGCATCACATGGACAGGTAGCTTGTAGCCTCTCCTTTCCAGAATTCTAAAGCCCATTTGGAAAGATAAGGTGTGGGTGCAGGAAAGCACCAAGTGTGTTCACATGATTTATGCAAATACTTCTTTGTATTTGTAAAACACTTTACAATTTATAAAGAAAATCTGCTTCCACATGCCATCTGATGGATGGCTACCCTGTAAGTGAATCAGGGGACTCATCAGCCCCATGTGACAGATTAGTGCATTGAGCTTGAGAAACCCGAGAAACTTACCCAGCATACCCAGCTGGTAAGTGACAGAGCTAGAGCTTAAATCCAGGCATTTGGCTCCTCATCTAGTTTGTAATTTCACACTGAGTAGCAAAATGGAGAATGTTTGGCTATACCAGGAAGTTGGGTGGTGCACACACCTGCTAGGGTCACCTCTGGCAATGCCAATAGGTCTGGTGTGTCTGCGCTGGCTTCCTGAATCTCAACACACCCGTGCTTCATTCAAAATCTGCCAGTAGGTGAAGCCAAGGTCTTTCTCCCAAAGAATGGGGGAAAGTTAGAGGAAACTTAGAGATGGAGAGAAGTAGAGAATATTAGGTAAGGTGGAATGCTAGCTAGCTTAGAGGAAAGACATGCAGATGTAGGCACACAATTTCATTACCTTTATAGGTTCCGGCTACACTCACTCTGAACTTCAAGAGTATATGCAGATTCTTTAGGTCAAAAAGGACTCTTAAAGATGGAATGGGATGGTGGTAGACTGAACAAATTCAGGTAGGGACTGAATCATTTTCTGTCTTAAAAAATAGGATTATAATATGCAGGCCATGAGATGGAAATCATTCCGATATATAGCTAAACAAGTGACTGCACGTCCCATTTCTCTTTAGATTTTACTTGAGGGATATGGGTCTTTTCAGCCTTTAGCATGTCTTGTTGTAGTTTTCAGTCATTTTTGTTCAAATACTTGAATATTGATGGCATAATGTGGATGTGTAAGTGCAAGTTAGCTGTAAGCCACATTCATGAACACTGGAAGAGATCCACTATAGAAGGTATATCAGAGAGTAAGAAGTAGAAAAGATTCGGTTCTCTAGGTCCAAGCTCGTATCTGAGAGTTGGTGATTTAGCAATAAGGACGGGCAAGCATTTCCACCACCCCCACCCCCACCGTGGTGAGGCAAGTGGTGTTGAGAGAACTGTCTGCTGGTGGTGCATCTGCCTTTGAATGAAAGGGCTGTGAGAACTTGACAAGTCCACCAGCCCACCTCCCTCAGAGGTGTGTACTAGGCCTGGGCTTCATTTATCCTCTGCATCCCATACTTGGTGGGCGGCATGGTGCTGATTCTGCTGGCTGGGTATCTGATGCGTTTGCCTCAGGATAAATCTTTTAAGCACCATACTTGTCAGACTGCCTAAAATAGCCAAGAGTGGGGACATTCTGAGTTTACAGAATCAGGTCACGTGGTTGGTTAGGGACCTGATGGTCATTGTCAAGTTGGAGTACAATGGTGTAAAACAGGGCCTGAGGTTTTCTGTCACTGTTGTTGCCACCAAGTAGCCAGGGCATGGGGGCAGATCTGAAGTTCCGTACACCCCTAATGACTGGGGACAGTTGCTGTTTCCCACCGGATCCCATCAACTGTGGATGGCTAAAGTGGTTTCAAGTCCTTTGAAACAGTCCTCAGCAAGCCCCTTCCCTTCCTAAACAAATCCCTGGATGTTTTCTCCTCCTTCCTTTCTTTTTCATTTCCTAGTTCTATCGAGTGACTCCTGATCAAAGGAAAGGGCCTCACAAATGGTTGTTAAATCTTCACACCTCTTGCACGCGTTATTTAATTGAATTCTCATTATAATACAGTAGGTATTGTCCTAGTTCGTAAAAGCTGAATCTCACAGAGGTTAAGAAACCACTGTAACTTTACACAGCTGGTGAGTGATGAAGCTGAGATTGAAACAATTAGAATTAAGAACTTCCACTCCTCTTTTCAGCAGACAACATACACACAGCTTAGAAAGGGGCCGATAATCATTGTCCCATCATGCTCTTACAGCGGATGGCTTCCCCGGGATATCCTGGCAGACTGAAAGACAGTCATAATGACCAGTGATCACCCCTCCCTCGTTCACTCGCTGCTCTATCTGTAAGCACTCCCCGCAGTGTTCCTCTTCCATTTCGGGGCATCATGGAGTGAATCAGAAGACAGTAGTGCTGCTAGGGAGTGCAGACTATCAGACCTTTTTAGTCAGATCAAGGACTGTAGGAAGAGACTCAAGATGAGTTTCCATTTTTCCTTGTTGTCCTGAAAATGCAACTATGATATTTAAAATATAAAAGGAGAAAATTAATGAAAAACTGTACTCTAAATTAAGAGAGACAGTTAACACAAAGGTAAAGTAATCTATGGCTAGAAACCAACCCTAGAACAGGAAGAGGTAGAGTAATAGGGAATTAAGATATGTAAGCAGAATTGCATAAAGCAGTTTTGGTTATTGGGGAAACACTACATTGGTCATGGTCAAAGAAAGAATTTGTGAATTGGAAGACACTTCTGACCAACTGATTCAGAAAACAGCTCAGAGAGATGAAAAGATGAGGAGGAAAGCTCTATACCAGACATGCAAGGAAGAATTTCACACACAAGTCAAACTCTTCAGCAGAAGGCAGAGCAGCCAAGGGATACTCAAGGAAGAAATGGCTGCACATGTTTAAGAACTCAAGAAGGAAGTTCAATGTGATTTTCCCCAAGGAGTGATGCCTTCGGTTCTGCTCCAGCGCTGCTCAGTGTGGAAACAAACATGCCTTTGCACAGCCTCTACTCCACTCCCCAGCCTCCTCCGGAATCAGGCAGCTCTGTCCTTCACGGAACGGTTTCTTCTCCCACATCTTTGCCATTTCTTTCTCCTCATCTTTAAGTTGGATTATTCACTGCCTTGAAACTGCCTCATTTTCCAGAAGAGAACATAAAAATTGCCTTTGATTTCCATTTTTTGTCTGGGTCATTAGGAGATACCTATTTCTAAGTCATTTCCCCTTAATTTCTTCGCAGACAAAACACAGATTAATTGACCTAAAATCAGGACAGTTCAGATCACTACACTATTTTATGCTTGACAAGCCTCTTAAACATACACCAACCTCATTTAATTTTCATCACAAAAAAGGTCAAAGTTCTTATCATCTCCAGGGAATCCAGGATCAGAGAAGTTAGACAATTTTTCTACAAGGACAAAACTACAAGGACAAAAACCAAACAAGCAAGCAAACAAATCACGAAGCAACAAATCGAATGCTTGAGGGTCCAATTCAAGAGATGATTCCAAAGTCCCAGGTGACCTCCAGGAAGGAAAATGCATCTCATCTGCCTACACCTCTTGTCCCCTCCACCTGAGCGGGCTCTGCAGGCCCCTAGCACTCCCTAGCGGATGCAGAGGAATATTCTCATAGAGCCACGGTTAAGGGCAGTGCCAAGTTAGAACCAGCACGCAGCACTAATCCCTGGCATAGGCTAGGAACTCCATGAATACTTATTCTTGAATTGGAATTAGAGTTCAGACCTCTCGTGGGTTAGATGGACTACTGCTTGGCTGGCCAGGGAAACCAACTAGCACTTTCCTCTCCCCATTGTTCATTCAACTCCGGCTCCTCTGGCCTTGAATATATTGTCCTTGACCATCCCAAGTTCACGTTTGCCTTGAGCCTGGAATTTTACTCCTCCACTTTCTTACTCTTAACTACCAGGTCTTGCTCAGATGAAGTCTTCATGGGTCATCCTATTTACAACCCAGCCCCTTCCCATTTTATTCCCCGCCACAGCATTTAGGATCACTCCACATTGCAGCTATTTTACTTGTTTCTTTGTGGGTTCTTTCTCCCCTCCAGGAAACAAACTCTTGAGGACAAGGGTTTTTGTCTGCTTTGCTCCCTGTAAATTTCCTAGTACCCAGAATAGTGCCTGCCTAGTGGTAGTGCTCAAAATGTACTATGAGGAATGAACAAATGCAGGTAGAATGCAGTTTCTGGGGACTTCCAGGTTCGCGTTTCTGTTCATTTCAAGATTCAAACAACTGATATGCAGGCTGACTGTTGGATCACCAGTCAGTTCATAAATGGGACTTTCTGGCCATGTTTTTGAGTGCTAATAATAAAATCCAGAAACTACTTTGAATAAGTCATTTAACCTGGTCTCACCTAAGGGCAACTCTGGGCCATCCAAATATTCAGACACATGCAGGAAAAGAGACTCACTGGGCCCTCTTGGTCTCCTTGAAACTTGGTGGGCACAACTGAGTAGATGCTGGGGGTGGGGGTGATAATAGGGTTGTGGTTCTGGAATTGAAAAAGAGCAAAAGACACACAGAGGCAGAGAAGCAATCCATTTTGAGTCTAGGACAGTGCTGGGCACTGCAGGCCAGGAAATGTCTCTACCATGACTCCAGGAGTTAAAAATCGGGGGAGGGCATCATCCTAGGGTAGGAACACCACACACACACACATACACACACACACAGTTGTAGCAGAACTACACTGCATGTTACAGTAGATGCTCTAGCAGGAAGCGCTCGCTCGGCCCTCGCAGCTTTCACAGAAGCCTCTCTGGAGGTCCTGGATCTGCCCTTTGATCAGGGTGGGAGCTGTCGCCCCAGGAAGGAAGGGGACAAGGAGCCCTAACTGGGCCAGTGTACTTGGTACCACAGAAACAGGGACCACAGTGCTACCCACAGAGAAGTCTGTGCTAGCAAATGTAAAAATACCTCCCTCGCTTTGCTTTTTTCTTTCCTTCTTGGTCTCTTACTCTTCTTCAGCCCCTCCTTCCCACTTTCTTCCTCCTCTGATTAGCCTTTCTGGCAACCCCAGACCTCCTTTTCTCATCCTTGGCGAGAACTCTGACCAGCTTGGGTGGGGCGGCGTTGGGGTGGGGGCAGTGGGAGAGTGGTTGTGGGGACAAAATCTCGCTGGACTCCCTGCAGGTACAGGTTGGCAGCAGCACCAAAGGCCTCCACCTCCCCCCACAGACTCCCTTCCTTCAAATGCCAATTAACAGGTGTCAGCTCTGCTGGTCCCAACTCAGAAGCCCCACGTCTGCATAACAACCCAACTGTTTTGGCCCTCCACCCCAGGGGCATAAATATCGTGGTGTTTGAGCCCTTGGGGCCTGTGGAGTTTACAAGTATGCTGTCAAGATCTCTTCATTGGGCTAGCGCTTGAAGTACTGCCAAGAACCCAGGGGACTCCTTTGCTTTTATGTGCTCCCAAGCGCAGGCTGCCCTGGCTCCTGGACGAGCCCTCTGGGGACCGAGTGTCGGTGTGAATCTCAAACAGCAAGCTGACATTCCGGTTGGGAGTGTGACAGTGCATGCCTGGGTGATGATGCCAGGGCGGCAGGTGACACGGGTCCACCGTGGAGGGGGAGAGTAACTGGAGCGGCTTCCAGTTACGTGTCCTCAGCGCTCTGAAGGATGGAATCAGGGTCGGGGGAACAGTTATAAAATGATGTTACAAAATCCGGATGTCCTGCTCACATGGAGACCACTGAGATGGGGCATTTGCAGCACAGTTGATACTGGTGTTCCCAAAAAAAGCATTCCACTTGGGCTAAGCAAGGATTAATGACTTTGCAAGGCAGAGACGCAAGCCACTGTCCCCCCGGTGAAGGCACACCCGCACACACGCACACAAACACTGTCAACCCTGCAGAAGGAAGGAGTGGGCATCCACGGATGCGCCGTGGGCGTCTCCCCAAGGAATCCGTCTTCCAGGTGCCTTCCCCTCCCCCGGGCTCCACACAGCCTCTGAGACTCTAACTCTGGGTAAACATCTGAAAACAGAGAGGCTGCCAGAGAGGAGAAAGAAGAGGCGAGGGTGGAATGGGGTGGGGTGGGGCATGGCGACAGGAAGAGCTCAAATGATTCTCAAGTTGGGTGACTACCAAGGTTGGCTTGTCCCAGACAGCAGTCGGGCCCCAGCCTGGCGGGCGATGGGGCAGTGGGCATGAGGCTGGCTCCTGCCAAGGGAGGCAGTATTTCCTCTGCCATTCGTACCCACCCCAGGGACTCTGCCCTGGAATTCAGGTATGGAAGATGTTGGTGGACATTTTGTGACGTTGTTTCCACTGCATGGAGAGCTGTATCAAAGAACTTGAACACAGAATGCCTCATCTGCTTTGGGGTCTATACGACAAGTTGGAAAAGTCCACATGAAGAGACTTGATCGCGGAGCGCAGCTGTGACACCTTGCCTTGGGGTCAGCCTGCTTATGTTTTTGCAGCCATTGCTCTGGAAATTGCGATGAAAGGAGGAAAAGTCAGTGCAGATTCTCCTAGCTCTTTTGCCATAGACATCTAGAATATTCAAGATTTCACATCTGTGGGGACCAAAGCTGAGTGAAAGGCAGCAAAGGAAAGAAGATCAAATAAATACTTGTTCTGGTTTTTGGCACAATCTAGCCCATTGGTCCATAATACCCAGTGATACATTATTCCGTGTTCTCTGCGTCTTACCCATATTATGATTTATTGAGAGGGTAACTTAGAATAAGTAAATGTGTCTTTGAGAGTATTTCCTTTGTCCTGAATGTGATTATAAAGGCTTCGGGAGCAGGTGGCCTCTATGCCTCTGCTCCCTCGGCTGGTTTCCTGGGCATTCTCAATGCAGCGCCTGCTCCATGGGCTACTGGAACCTACTGATTGGAGGGAAAACAGCCCACAGAGACTGGCGCTGTCCTGAGAAATGCCCGCCTGACCCTTAGCAGAATCCCAAAGAAGACACAGAGCACGGGCCCTCAAATGTCAGCATTTGGAAGAAGTCGCCTGCCTCCGAGTGAAAGCCAGATGCCTACAGAGGTGAAATAGGACGCTTTCAGAGGGGTGAGATCAGTTCTCTGGAAAAGAAATCGAGGCGGATGAAGGCAGAAAACAAATCGTTTTTCCCAACAGGAGAAAACAACATATTTCTCTGCTCCATGGGGGCCCAAGGCCGCTGGACTATCATGTGTGAAAGGAGTGTAGGTTTTAGAAGGTGGCTGGGGGGCTCATTTTAATTGTACTGTGCATGGCCCCAAGATGGCCAAAGAGGAGTGTCAGAGTCTCGAATCTTTGCTCCCCCCCTTTTTTTGGGAGGCCGCTCTGGGCAGACATTTCGCTGGTCATAATCACTTTTATATGTAACTGGACCTTAATTCATTCGGGAGTATGAGCTACGGAAGGGCGGCACAGATTAGAGAGCTATGTCTGTAACTGACGAAATCTACGCCTGGCGTGCATTTGTGGGGAAATTAAAAATAAAATGAAGCTCATCTGAAAAATGCGTGGACTGGAATTAGCCGTCTCCTGACTGATCACGCATGGAACTTGTCGGAGAGACGACCGGGACAGAAAAGTGAGACCCGGGCAGCCGCTTCCCAGGCCTCATTGCCCGCCAGGCTGAATTTATAATGGATTGTCGTAGGAAATAGGTGAGGCCAGCATGTCTTCAGGAGACAGGAAAGACTACTTTCATTTAAAAACAAAAAGTCCCGGGGCGGAGCCAAGATGGCGGAATAGTGAGGGCGCGCACCGATAGTCCGGGAAAATTTAGTTTAATAAAAGGGGAGTTACGGTAGCCTCAGAAAAAAGAACCAGGAAAATATTGCAGACAAAACTCTTCTGGATCCAGTGGGCGTGAATCGGAGGACCTACTGGGAGAACAAGGTCGCCCACCGCCCGCGAAAGCCGAACCACAGGACCGAGCCGCGGGACTGAGCCGCGGAAGCCGAGCCGAGGGACGGAGCTGCGCGCAAGTGCTCGAAGGGGAGTGCAACAGCGGGGAGACTTGGGAAGTCCAGGGCTCCGAGTCCACACATCGGCGCTGGAAGGGGAGCAGACCTGCGTGGAGAGCGTGGGAGCCCACAGTTCGGGACGTCAGCGGCAGACTCAACACACCAGCGCTGGAACGCGAGGTGAGCCGAACCTCAATAACCCGAGACACCGGCAGGCAAGCGGAGAGAGGAGACTAGAGGGAACGACCCCCGGGGCGGGGGGGACTTCACCAAGCTAACTGGAAGAGAGAGAGAGGGAAAAAAAAAAAAAAAAAAGGTGACTGGTATGGACACGGGTTTCTCTCTCTCCGCTCACCTCTCAAGGGCGAGCAAGACAAAGAGCAGGCGCCATCTTGGACATACGTCATAAGCAGAGCGACCTCAGGTCTGCACCGGCCCTGAGCCTAGCAGTAAAACCTGACTCTGGGTGGGGCGAATTAACAGGAGATTAGGACTTAGTAAATTTATGGTGCTACTGAACTGAGACTGTGAAAAAAGAGACGGTGGGGGAGAGAACTCACGGAATTCACGTGAGCACTCTCCAGAGACGCTACAATTCCGTAACTTTGGCAACCCAGTGGGAGACTGAAGGAGAATTTGAGCCCACTCTAAGGGCCGAACAGATTCCCTGTGTGGTCCTTGGGAAAGAGCTTCTGATCTCTGGCTCCTGTGGGTATATCATTTGCCTGCTAACTACCTCCAACTTTGTTCAGCTGTGCAGAATAACTTCCCTGTTGAATCAAAAAAAAAAGAGAGAGAGAGAGAGAGAGAGAGAGGTTTACCACGCCTAACCTGGGAGTGTCACCTTTGGCACACCAAACAGAGCTCTCAGGCCACACCCATCTCAAGCCCTAAGGCTCCATCAAAAACAGATAGTCCACTTAATCTAGAGTCATAGTATAACAAGAAAAAGCACCACAGTGAAGAAACCAAATATCTCCAATATGACAAATAACAAACGCAAAAACCAAGGTAATAAAAACAAGGAAGTCACCATGAAGCCCTCAAATGAAAAAGACACCCCAATTCAAGATTATGAGGATGATGAGATAGAAGAAATGCAAGAAGCAGATCTCAAAAAATTGATAAGAACATTAAGAAGTTCTCAAAAACAAATTCTTGAACTACAGAAATCCTTAATGGACAAGATAGAAAATCTCTCTCGTGAAAATGAAATATTAAGGAGGAATCAAAATGAAACGAAACAACTAGTACAACAGGAAACTGGGATAGTGACTGAAGTGAAGAATTCAATAGATCAAATGAAAAACACAATAGAGAGCCTTACAAACAGAATGGGAGAAGCAGAAGAGAGAATATCGGACTTAGAAGACAGAGAACAGGAAAGGATACAGTCAGACCAAAGAAAGGAAGAGGAAATTAGGAATCTAAAACATATTGTCGGGAATCTTCAGGATACTATTAAAAAACCCAACATTCGGGTTCTAGGAGTTCCTGAAGGCATGGAGAGGGAGAAAGGATTAGAAGGCCTTTTTAGTGAGATATTAGCAGAAAATTTCCCAGGTTTGGAGAAGGACAGAGAAATCCTAGTACAGGAAGCTCACAGAACCCCTAATAAACACGACCAAAAGAGACCCTCACCACGGCACGTTGTAATTAAACTCTCCACAGTGAAACATAAAGAAAAGATCCTAAAATGTGCAAGAGAGAAACGTCAGATTACTCTCAGAGGATCTCCAATCAGACTCACAGCTGACTTCTCATCAGAAACTCTACAAGCTAGGAGGGAATGGCAAGATATAGCCCAGGTACTAAGAGAGAACAACTGCCAGCCCAGAATATTATATCCTGCAAAGCTATCATTTGTGAATGAAGGTGAAATAAAGACTTTTCATAACAAACAGAAATTGAAAGAATTTGTTGCCACTCGTCCAGCCCTGCAAAAGATGCTTAAAGATGTGTTACACACAGAAACAAAGAAACACGGTCATCAATATGAAAGAAGGTAAAGGAAGGAAACCAAGGAAGGAAAGCTCACAGCAAAAGATCACAGGGAATTCAAAGCATATATTAGAACTTATCTTTGGCAAATGGCAGGGCAAAGTTACCACTTATCATTAGTCACATTGAACGTGAATGGCCTGAACTGTCCAGTTAAAAGACACCGTTTGGCTGATTGGGTTAAAAAACAAAACCCATCTATTTGCTGCCTACAAGAAACACATCTTTCCAACAAAGATCCATACAGACTGAAAGTGAAAGGCTGGAAAAAGATATACCATGCCAACAGAAATGAAAAAAGAGCAGGCGTAGCCATCTTAATATCAGACTCCATAAACTTTACCACAAAAACCATTAAGAGAGACAAAGAGGGACACTACATAATGATTAAGGGATCAATTCAACAGGAAGATATAACAATTATCAATGTATATGCACCTAACTACAGGGCACCGGTTTATCTAAAAGATTTGTTAACGGACTTAAAGGGAGACTTAGACCCCAATACAATAGTACTGGGGGACTTCAATACTCCACTCTCAGAAATAGACAGATCAATAGGACAGAAGATCAACAAGGATACAGTAGATTTAAACGACACTATAGCCCAAATGGATCTAACAGATATATACAGAACTTTCAATCCTACAGCTAAAGATTATACATTCTTCTCAGCAGTACATGGAACCTTCTCTAGGATTGACCACATACTAGGCCATAAAGCAAGTCTCAGCAAATTCAAAAGAATTAGAATCATACCATGCAGCTTCTCAGACCATAAAGGAATGAAGTTGGAAATGAACAACTCAGGAATCCCTAGAGCATACGCAAACACATGGAGATTGAACAACATGCTCCTGAATGAACAATGGGTCATAGAAGAAATCAAAAGAGAAATCAAAAACTTTCTGGAAGTAAATGAGGATAACAGCACAACATACCAAAACTTATGGGACGCAGCAAAAGCAGTGTTAAGAGGAAAGTTTATATCAATAGGTGCCTACATCAAGAAATTGGAAAGGCACCAAATAGATGAGCTTTCTATTCACCTCAAGGATCTAGAAAACCTACAGCAAACCAGACCCAAATCTAGTAGGAGAAGAGAAATAATTAAAATCAGAGAAGAAATCAACAGGATTGAATCAAGAAAAACATTACAAAAAATCAGCCAAACGAGGAGCTGGTTTTTTGAAAAAATAAACAAAATTGACACCCCATTGGCCCAACTAACTAAAAAAAGAAGAGAAAAGACCCAAATCAATAAAATCAGAGATGAAAAAGGAAATGTAACAACAGACACCACAGAAATAAAAAGAATCATCAGAAATTACTACAAGGACTTGTATGCCAGCAAACAGGGAAACCTATCAGAAATGGATAGATTCCTGGACACATGCAACCTACCTAAATTGAACCAGGAAGACATCGAAAACCTAAACAGACCCATAACTGAGACAGAAATTGAAACAGTAATAAAGGCCCTCCCAACAAAGAAAAGCCCAGGACCAGATGGATTCACTGCTGAATTCTACCAGACATTTAAAGAAGAACTAACTCCAATTCTTCTCAAACTATTCAGAACAATTGAAGAAGAGGGAATCCTCCCAAATTCTTTCTATGAAGCCAGCACCACCTTAATTCCTAAGCCGGGAAAAGATGCAGCACTGAAAGAGAATTACAGACCAATATCCCTGATGAACATAGATGCAAAAATCCTCAATAAAATTCTCGCCAATAGAATGCAACAACACATCAGAAAGATCATCCACCCAGACCAAGTGGGATTTATCCCTGGTATGCAGGGATGGTTTAATGTGCGCAAGACAATCAATGTGATACACCACATTAACAGACTGCAGAAGAAAAACCATATGATTCTCTCAATAGATGCCGAGAAAGCATTTGATAAAATACAACACCCGTTCATGATGAAAACTCTAAGCAAACTGGGTTTGGAAGGAACATTCCTCAATACAATCAAAGCAATCTATGAAAAACCCACAGCCAACCTCCTATTGAATGGGGAAAAGTTGGAAGCATTTCCACTGAGATCTGGGACCAGACAGGGATGTCCACTCTCACCACTGCTATTCAATATAGTTCTGGAGGTTCTAGCCAGAGCTATTAGGCAAGAAAAAGAAATTAAAGGGATACAAATTGGGAAGGAAGAACTCAAACTATCCCTCTTTGCAGATGACATGATTCTTTATTTAGGGGACCCAAAGAACTCTACCAAGAGACTATTGGAACTCATAGAAGAGTTTGGCAAAGTAGCAGGGTATAAAATCAATGCACAAAAATCAACAGCCTTTGTATACACAGACAATGCCATGGCTGAGGAAGAAATTCTAAGATCAATCCCATTCACAATAGCTACAAAAACAATCAAATACCTTGGAATAAACTTAACCAAGGACGTTAAAGATCTCTACGATGAAAATTACAAAACCTTAAAGAAAGAAATAGAAGAGGATACCAAGAAATGGAAAAATCTTCCATGCTCATGGATTGGAAGAATCAATATCATCAAAATGTCCATTCTCCCAAAAGCAATTTATAGATTCAATGCAATACCAATCAAGATACCGAAGACCTTCTTCTCAGATCTGGAAAAAATGGTGCTGAAATTTATATGGAGGCACAAGAGACCTCGAATAGCTAAAGCAATCTTGTACAACAAAAACAAAGCCGGAGGCATCACAATACCAGATTTCAGGACATACTACAGGGCAGTTGTAATCAAAACAGCATGGTACTGGTACAGAAACAGAAGGATAGACCAATGGAACAGAATTGAAATACCAGAAATCAACCCAAACATCTACAGCCAACTTATATTTGATCAAGGATCTAAAACTAATTCCTTGAGCAAGGACAGTCTATTCAATAAATGGTGCTGGGAAAATTGGATTTCCACGTGCAGAATCATGAAGCAAGACCCCTACCTTACACCTTACACAAAAATCCACTCAACATGGATTAAAGACCTAAATCTACGACCTGACACCATCAAGTTACTAGAGAACATTGGAGAAACCCTTCAAGATATTGGCACAGGCAAAGAGTTTCTGGAAAAGACCCGGGAGGCACAGGCAGTCAAAGCCAAAATTAACTATTGGGATTGCATCAAATTGAGAAGTTTCTGTACCGCAAAAGAAACAGTCAGGAGAGTGAAGAGACAACCGTCAGAATGGGAAAAAATATTTGCAAACTATGCAACAGATAAAGGGTTAATAACCAGAATCTACAAAGAGATCAAGAAACTCCACAAAAACAAAACCAACAACCCAATTAAGAGATGGGCCAAGGACCTCAATAGACATTTTTCAAAAGAGGAAATCCAAATGGCCAACAGACACATGAAAAAATGTTCAAGGTCATTAGCAATCAGGGAAATGCAAATCAAAACCACAATGAGGTTCCACCTCACCCCGGTTAGAATGGCTCACATTCAGAAATCTACCAACAACAGATGCTGGCGAGGATGTGGGGAAAAAGGGACACTAACCCACTGTTGGTGGGAATGCAAACTGGTCAAGCCACTATGGAAATCAGTCTGGAGATTCCTCAGAAACCTGAAGATAACCCTACCGTTCGACCCAGCCATCCCACTCCTTGGAATTTACCCAAAGGAATTTAAATTGGCAAACAAAAAAGCGATCTGCAGCCTAATGTTTATTGCAGCACAATTCACAATAGCTAAGACCTGGAACCAACCTAAATGCCCATCAACGGTAGACTGGATAAAGAAATTATGGGATATGTACTCTTTAGAATACTATACTGCAGTAAGAAACAACGAAATCCAGTCATTTGCAACAAAATGGAGGAATCTGGAACACATCATGCTGAGTGAAATAAGCCAGTCCCAAAGGGACAAATACCATATGTTCTCCCTGATCGGTGACAACTGACTGAACACCAAAAAGGAAACTTGTTGAAGTGAAAGGGACACTATGGGAAATGGTGACTTGATCAGCATAGCCCTGACTGTTAATGAACAACTTAATACATTATCCCTCTTAGTAGTTTTTTTGTCTGTTCTACTTAATATGACTGATTTAATTCTGTAATTAATACACAGTTATTCTTAAGTGTTGAAATTTAACTGAATTGTGATCCCTGTTAAACATAAGAGTAGGAATAAGAGAGGGAAGAGATATATAATTTGGGACATGCTCAAGCTGACTTGCCCCAAATGGTAGAGTTAGAAACATACCAGGGGATTCCAATTTAATCCCATCAAGGTGGCATGTACCAATGCCATCTCACTAGTCCAAGTGATCAATTTCAGTTCGCAATTGATCATAATGAAAGGACTAAGAGTCAAAGGGAGCACATAAGCAAGTCTAGTACCTGCTAACACTAACCGATAGAATAAATAAAGGGGAGAGTGATCCAACATGGGAAGTGAGATACTCAGCAGACTCATAGAATGGCAGATGCCCTAAATAGCACTCTGGCCTCAGAATCAGCCCTAAAGGCACTCGGATCTGGCTGAAAAGCCCATGAGAGTATTTCAGGCATGGAAAGCCAAGACACTCTGGCAAAAGATCTCTGTGAGTGAGATCTCAGTGGAAAGAACAGGTCTTCAAAAAAGGAGGTACCTTTCTCTGAAGGGAGGAGAGAACCTCCACTTTGACTATGACCTTGTCTAAACAAGATAAGAATCGAAGAACTCAGAGGGCTTCCATAGCCTTGGAAACTCATGACTGGAGCATAGGGAGATTACTGATGCCATAGACAGGAGTGTCAATTGGTAAAGTCAACAACAGGAGTCACTGTGCACTTACTCCTCATGTAGGATCTCTGTCCTTAATGTGCTGTGCATTGAGATTTAATGCTATAATGAGTACTCAAATAATATATTTCACTTTGTGTTTCTATGGGGGTGCAAACCGTTGAAATCTTTACTTAATGCATACTAAACTGATCCTCTGTAAAAAAAAAAAAAAAAAAAAAAAAAGAAAAGAAAAGAAAAGAAACTATCAACTCCCAACTTGACTCTCACTGGGATTAAACATGACAATAGGTCTGATCTGATTTCATCATCATTAAAAAAAATCATCTATTATTTTTCACTTTATGTTTCTGTGTGGGAGCAAACTGTTGAAAGCCTTACTTAATGTATACTAAGCTGATCTTCTGTATATTAAGATAATCGAAAATGAATCTTGATGTGAATGGAAGGGGAGAGGGAGTGGGAAAGGGGAGGGTTGTGGGTGGGAGGGACGGTATGGGGGGGAAGCCATTGTAATCCATAAATCGTACTTTGGAAATTTATATTCATTATATAAAAGTTAAAAAAAAATAAAAAATAAATAAAAAATTAAAAAAAAAAAAAAAAAAAAAAAAAAAAAAAGAATTAAGCCAGGAGTGGGAAGCGGTGCTACAAAATAGAGCTGCTACTGATTACCTGTTGCTTAAGGAATATCATTGGTTGTCAAATGTTTCCTACTTTTTATTGTTTTAATATTATTGATATTTCTAATCTGATTCAAAAATGAATTAATAAAACTCAACCAGATGTATAAAACATGAATATTTCCCCAAAATGATGGCATCTTAAAGGCTCTTGGTTAGTTTAGATGCTGTCTTTCCTAAGGCGTTTTATCATTATCCTGTTGGCTTGCTTGTTTGGACCATGCACTCTCTCTGGTATTTCTGCTCTGGTTGCTTGGGATTTCCTGGTCCTTCAAAAACAAATAAAAAAGGATTAGATGTAGGGGAAAGACTGCAAAAGGGTCTTCAGTGAGACCACAATATGCTGAACATGAGGCATGGCTGTGGCAGTTTCTGCCAAAACTCTCAGTGAAGGCATACCTTCCTGCTCCATGGTGCAGCAGCAGAAATAAGAGTTACTTATTAATCTGGAAATTAGAATGAACAAACTATTTCAGGCAACTTTAGCAGAATAAAAATAAGAAACACTGAAAAAAAAAAAAAAAAAAAAAAAAAAACAAAAAAAAAAAAAAAAAACAAAAAGTCCCGAAAACATGTCCAAAAACTGTGTGACCCGTTGCTGTTGATGCCACCAGATGCTGCATGGCTTCCCGCGGTTCATATTCACCCATCAGATCCTCTGCTATCAACGTGATGTTTGACAGAAGGTGAATGGTACCCCTTCCTAGTGCTGGCACAGGGGTTCAGGTATGCGGCCCTCACCGTAATGCTCGCATCCAAATACAATGGGATTTTTTGCCCAGATCTGTGTGGCTTCCAACCTTGACCCATATACCGGCAAGGAGAAGTTAGAATCCTCCTCCAACTGGGCAGGATCTGCAGGATCCCGATTTTACTGCAGCAGCAGGCTGCACCTCAATTCTTAGCTCACCCAATCTCATCTTGAAATCCCATCTTCTTTTCCTGAAACAATCACGTAAAAAAATGCACTTCAAATTTTCAAAGATGATGGCAATTAAACAACTTAGTTTCCATTGTCAGCCTGGCTTCTGTGCCTTGGTAGAAAGTCTAATGGGATGTTTTACAATGATGACAAAGACAGATAATGCACATCAAGCAGAGCTTCCCTGAAAGGTTGGTAATTAAGGGCTTCGCATTGTTCTGGAATGCCAGTCACCTTCTTAGTGCACCAGAATACAGGCGCAAGCCTTGAGGAGCATTTGCATTTGAGCCACTCTCTGTGTGAACACAGCCTTTAGTTTTTCATTCAGAGAGCTGCATTTCAATCACTGTAGAAAGAAGGACCTCGAGGTGGCTGCCTCTTCCAAAACGCTGGCACTATCCAGCCGCTTCAGGCATCAGAGGTTAGGCAGTACACTTCACATCTGTGATGCAGGGACAATTCAGGCTTGTAAGGAAGGGTTGACAAGAAGCCTGGATGCAAAACACAGTCGCAGCATTCATTCCTATATGTATTCTCCCACCACCACGGCTCCTGAAGAGTGTGTGTGTGTGTGTGTGTGTGTGTGTGTGTGACAGAGAGAGAGAGAGAGAGAGAGAAAGAGAGAGAGGAGAGACAGAGAGAGAATGACTCACTGAGGAAGAGTTCAATGCCCTCCTTGCCAATGTCTATGTAGTCTACGGAGCAGAGGAGGTAGGAGACTGCTGTTGAGACATTTCTAAACAGCACATCCCAGGGAACTTTTACTCCTCACTGATGCATGAATTTTTCCATTGGGTTGAAAGGAGAAAGGGATAAATCTTGAACAGATGCCTACTATGTGCCAGCCTCTGTGCTAGGCACAGTCTCAAATCTTTTTAATCCTTATCACAACCCTCTGAAGTACTATTCTCTTTTTAGAGATGAGGAAATTGAAGCTAAGACAGGTTAGGTTACTTGCCAAGCATTACATAACCCATAGCCAGCCTAAGATTCAAATCCACGTGTATTGGACTCCCAAAGTGAACTCTTTGTCCCCTGGTGAAATGTGACTGTCCCTGAGAAAGGTGGCACAGGAAACACTGTCAGTCACTCACACCACAGTGTAATGCATTTATCTTATCCTTCTGAGAGTTTCAATAACAAAACCTAAAGGTCCAGATTCTACAAGGGGGTAGAAAGGTAGTAAGGAGAGAGGAGAATGATGATAAAACCACGAATTGGTCATTTTTTCCAATTTTGCATGGCCCTAAATATTTCAAGCAGAGTTAACAGAGCAGGTTCACAAGGAAAAGGAAAATGTGAAGAATAAAGTCTTCAACACTGTCTATTGAAAAGACAGTAGAGAATGGAAATACGCTTATATTACAAGAGTGATGATGATAAGGGAGGAAGGGAAATTTTTGATTTCATCCAACCCAACTCAACCTGCAAGAGCAGCCAACCTAATGGACTTGGGTCTGCGGAGTCTCTGGGCCGATTTGGGCCAGGATGAAATATTCCTCAAGCTAACCTGCTTAGCCTAAGTCTCAGAGCTGCTGGGATATGGCAATGTGGGTAAGAGCAGATCGCTGGCACTGGCCCTGGCTTTCTCACTCCCCAGCTATGTCACCTCCAGCATGCTAGCTATGTGCCCTGTACAGATTTCTCATCTGTAAAATGAAAATCATAATGCCTGTCTCTCAGGGTCATTGTGAGAATTAAATAAAATAATGTGTGGGTAACATGCTGTAAATGGTATCTAACGCTACCATATAATCTGTAGTCAAGATAAAGGGAGAATTTGATGAGAAAACTTTGGGGCCAAGTCCACCCTAGCCATAGTCAGAGCTTTCTGCTGCTATGCAGTATGATTTGAGGGGTGATGCAAAGGAATTTCAGCCCCAAAATATCTCCTTTATCCAAAAGGTACAATAACTGGACTTCTGCATGCAGGAGGTAGATACTCTCGGTAACTGCCCCCCAAATCCTTCTATTAGTGCCTTGGATGGGTAATAAATTAATGCTATCTTTTGAAAGAGTCCCCCAAAATGCCTGTGTTGGAAATGTAATCCCCAGGGTAACAGCACTGGGAGGTGGGGTGGAATTAGTAGTGGTTTATGATTGAGGTCATTATTGTGGGAGTGAGTTAGTTATTGTGAGAGTGTTCTTGTTATAAAAGTGATCTCTCCCTTGATCCCTCGCCCTCTCTTGCACTTCCGCCGTTGCTATGGGCTGATGTCATAAGAAGGCTCCCATCACATGCCAGCATCTTCAGTAGACTTCTTGCCTCCAGAGCTACAAGGAAGAAATCTCTATTCTTATAAATCACAGCAGCACAAAATGGACTAAGATGGGTATCTACTAACACTGGCTGTCCATTACAATCAATTAGGAGGCTTTAAAAAGTTGATGGCCAGGTCATACCCTAGAATCTTTAAAGCATTTAGAATCTCTAGGAGGAGCCCAGGCATTGACGAAAAAGTGCCAAACATTTCCACTGTTTAGCCATTGTTGAGAATCTTTGCATTAAACTATTTTGTTCCACTAGAATCTAAGGCCCCAGAAGCAGTGAGCACTGGTACAAGTCCCAGGCGCTCTGCTTCGGATGCAGCTCCCTGCTAATGAGCCTAGCATGGCACCAGATGATGGGTCAAGTACTTGGGCCCCTGACAACCATATGGGAGATGTGGATGGAATTCCTGGCTCCTGGCTTCAGCCTGGCCTGTCACTGGCTGTTGTGAACATTTGAGGGGGTGAACCGGTGGAAAGAATATCTTTCTCGCTCTCTCTGTCTCCCTTTTTCTCTGTCACTCGCGTTTCAAATCAATCAAGCAAACTTTTTTGTTTGTGTGTGGGGAAAAAAAAAGAATCTAAGTACTAGGAAGCCAAGGAACACAACATGGAATCCCTCAATTGCTACTACCCTTGGCACACACCAAAAAAACAATTAGCTTAAAAAAATTTTCATTGATGTTCCCATTGAATAAAAATAAATACAAAGAGAGAACATTTTCAATTAAATATTTCGACAATTCCACCTGGCAGTTGGAAGAAACAGAAAACCAAAGGCTCTGGAATCAGAGAGCTTCAGCTTCAGCTTCAAATCTCACACTCAACACTGATTACTTGCGTGATCTCATAGAAGGAGAGGTCGGGGGTGAGGGAAAGAGAGAGAGGGAGAGAGAAAGAGAGAGAGGTGGGGGGGATTTATAAAGCCCTTATGATCCTCAGTTTCTGTATCTATAAAAGCAGAGTAATGCTATTCATCTCGCAGGGTGGTGAAGAAATCCCAGGGAATCAGCCTGCACTTCGTAGATGACTGACAGGTGCATGTGAGTTTTCTCCTTCTGTCTTCCCTCCTTCCCTCCACTCCTTCCTAGGAAACAAGGCTATTAGTTACTCTGTAAAGATCAACTTTTCAAAAAAAAGGTATCAGTTTGGAGTTTCTTGTGTTGCTAACTGCTGATGGTCATGGGAATGTTAGGGAGAGGTGAAGTAGGTGTGTAGGAATCAACCAAGTGGAAAGAAAGAAAAGGACTACACAAGAAACGCCAGGTCCACTGAAAATCAGACCCATATGAGTGCTGGCTGAAGCCTGAAATCAACGGGGTGGAGCTCACGCTGACTTCAGACGACACAAGGCACAGAGATCCTTCTTTTTATGCGGTATGGAAGAGTGCAAATAGTCCAAGAATGGTTTCTCTTTCTTTTTGTTTTTAAGGCTCATTCGAAATCAGCTCCATTTAGTCTTGATAACATTTTAATGGAAAACTTTGATCACTTTCCTAATATCCTCCCAGTAAATTTTCCATACAAATTTGTGACCTGATCATGGGCTATTTTGGACACTTCATATCATTCTATAATTCTGTTTCCATTTGGGCTTTTCAGCTAAACAAACCTCTTTGTATCGTTATACTTCCTAAGTGATTGTTCTATGGATTAAGAGGCATGTTAACGTTTCATAATCTTGGAGTTACTATTACACAATGCAATGGTATAGGTAAGTTTTATCTTTCTCTGTACTTTATGCTTTAGTCACCTTATGTATTTCATCTGTGTTTAGTATATGAGGATAATTTTAAAAGTTCATTGAAAAGTGGGATTAAAAGATAAGTTTATTTTGGTGAAAGGCAGTTTTGAAATGGATGCCTTTTTTTTTTTTTTGGTAACACGCATTTTCCATGAATTTTTGAAGATCACCTATACGTTAAACTATTTGATACTACTCCATATGTTCTTGAGGCTCTTAATTGTCACTTTAGCTTTCTTTTTATTCTTCACATTACATATCTGTTTATCTATCTTAAAATTCACTGATGTTTTCCTCTGTCACTTCCACTCAGCTCTGAATCGCATTCCGGAAGACATATTTCAGATATTACAAGTTTACATGTGTGTGTGTGTGTGTGTGTGTGTGTGTTTTCTGTTTTCCAATTGAGATGTTCTTTTTTATCCACTATGTAATATTTTCTTTCACGATAATGAACATATTAAAAGCAAGTGCTTTACATTTTTTGCTTATTCCGAAGTCTGAGCCATCTTACAATCCATCTTTCGCTTAAGAGTGGGACACATCTTCCTGTTTGTTTACATGTCAGTTAATTTGTATCTTGAACATTGTAGTGTGAAGTTGTAGACATTTTGCATTCTGTTACAGCCCCTAAAGACAGCCAGCTTTTCTGCTATAGCATGCAGCTAATTCCACCGAACTCCTACTGCAAGCTCTATGTCTTGGACTGCAGTGGTTGTCCTGTACCCTCTGGTTCCATGAACCACTGCGTTTCAGGGTTTCCTTCAGAGGTTTTGCCACCCTTCATGGTATAGATTGAAAACTATCCTCTGGAGGAAAAAAGGGAGAACACTCACTTCGTATTATTTCCTTCTTTTAAGTTGTCAATTGAGAATCTGCCTCCAGAGTATACCTTTACAAGTGCCTTCAAGTAATTCCATTTTTATTTTGTCTATAGTTCCTGGTTAGTCTGCTAAGAGGTCACTTGTAATACTGCAAGCAAAATCAGGCCAGGTATTTGTTTTAGGTTTTCAAATTACTTGCCACAGGGGAATTATAACTATTTTAATCTTTTGATATGTACATGAGGGTACTGCAAAACATTCATGGAAACTCATATTATGATAAAAAAAAAGTCTAGATTTCCAATATTTTGTATCAAAATAAACACTCCCATATATATTCCCATTCTACTTCTTAACATTGTGCATGAATATTTTTCTCTAACCAGATTTATAGGAGTGTTATTTTCTCTACTTTGTAAACTTCTCAAGGAGCTGCTTTTGAAACGTTTTGTCCTTTTCCTTTCCCTAATTGTTTTCTTCATTTCAGCTTCATTTCATTACCAGCTTGCAGTTTGGTAACTTTGTGGGGGAAATATATTTAAAAAACAGTTGAACATTCGCATTTGAGCCAGATCAAGGAGAATGGAAAGGTAACGTCTTCATTTTGTTCATCTGTGTCCAGGCAGGTGGAGGGTTGCTTAGGAATACAGAGAGGCAGCAGGGAAAGAAGACCCCTGCTATTCACGTCCACTGCCTGTTGATCATGGACCACTTGCTTTGTATGTTAGAACAATTTTCCTGGTTTTTTTTGGGGGGGGGGAGAAGGGGGGTTGTCTACTTCTTTTTCTAAAAGACCTACATAAGGATATTTGTTGAAGCATCGATGACAAGAAACTGGAATAAACCCTCCCTAGCTCTGACATGAAATTGGAAATTGGAATAAGGCCATAATCAATGAGACTAGGAGAATAGAGCTGTTTCCCCAAGGTAACATAAATGGACTGGGAATAAGGCATTTCCAAATGAAACCGTGTCCAAGGAATTGACATTGAAATTGTACGTGTAACTGAAACTCTCTGAGATAGAACTTTCTTCTAAGCTCATACAATACTATTTGTTTGTTTGTTTGTTTTGGGGGGGAGTCAATTGCAAGACTTGGACCTTGTTAAATGGTAGAAATGAAATGTCACAAGGGAAAGTTAGATGTAAGCATCAGTAGTGGCCAGCTCCTAAGTACCCCCAGTTCACCCAACTTGGAGAGAACACTCAGCAGAAGGAACCAGAGACTGCTGGTGGGTCACTGGCATGCAACCACTCTGGATTACAAGAAATATTTGGGCCCTTACCCATCTTGTTTTAAGGAAGAAATGCTTCCTCAGCTGCAGCCAAACCAACTTACTCATTGTTTCTGGGACATGCCTGTGGGTTCAGGGCACACGGAGAATGCCAAGACACGCCTCCTGGCATGTGAGGAAAGCAGTGCATGTGGAGAACATAAGAAAATCTACCCCTCCAAGAAATGATGGGTACAAGTGCAAACTTTACTTATTTTGTGCAAGTGCTTTGTCTCCAAGACTTGAAGTTCCTTAGAGTAGTGTTCACATTTTCTTCTTTTTCTTTCCTACAGAGCTTAGCATAGCACTTGTTTGGCAAATATTTTTTGATCAACTAATTGAGAAATATTTCTTGATCCTGAGCGCATTCATTTTTTTTCTATTTTTCATATTCATTTCCATATTCTGTACTTTTAAAGATTTATTTATTTATTTGAAAGGCAGAGTTACAGAGAGAGGCAGAGGTAGAGATGGGGTGGGGGTCTTCCATCTGTTGGTTCACTCCCTAAATGGCCACAAAGACTAGAGCTGGCTCTATCCAAAGCCAGGAGCCTGGAACTTCTTCTGGGTCTCCCACGTGGGTACAGGGGCCCAAGGACTTGGGTCATCTTTCACTGCTTTCCCAGACACATTAGCAGGGAGCTGGATCAGAATTAGAGCAGCTGGGACTCGAACTGGCACCCATATGCAATGCTGGCACTGCAGGCAGCGGCTTTACCTGCCAAGCCACAGCACTGGCCCATCTTCTGTATTTTTTATCTTTCATCTCTTTACTCTTTCCATTTTCCATCTTTTTGTATTTATTTCCATCTTTCAGTTCAACTCCGTTCATCCATGTCAGCCCCACAGACAAAACATCCAGCCTTTCAGCTGCAAGCTTCCGTGAAAAGGTAAGAGTTGAGATGATGGCCAGACCACATTGTCTAAGATCAAACAGTAACTAGAGCCACTGGAACATTTGAAAATCCATTGTGGTAGGCAGAAGAGTGGCCTCTTGGAATCCTTATGTGGTTACCTTACATGGCAAAGGGACTTGGCAGGTGTGATTAAGGTAAAGGCTTTCAGATGGGGTGGTTACCATGGATTATCTAGGTAAACCCTGTGTAAACAGAAAGGCCCTTTAAATGTGGAACAGAGAGACAGTAGAGTTAGTGTCAAAGGGATGCAATGTGAGAACAATCCACTTGGCCATTGCTGACTTTAAATATCAAAAGGCTTGTGAACCAAGACATGCAGGTACCCTCTAGAAGCCAAGAATGTAGGAAAACAGATTATTCCCTGGAGCCTCTAAAAGGAGTACCACCAACATAAGTTCAGTAAAGGCTGTTGCAGACCTCTGACCTTCAGTACTGTAAGATGACAAATTACGTTGTTTGAAGCCACTACCTTTGTGATAATTTGTTACAGCAGCAATAGGTTACCAATATACCCTCTAGATGTTAAATTTTTCTGCTGAAACTTTTCTAATTATACCAAACTGTCAATTTTTTTTTGAGTGAGATATTTTATAAACCAAAGGAGCTTTTGAATATATAATTTAGTTTTTTAGAACTACATTAATTTGCTCCTTGGTCTCTAAGTTAAGACCTAATAATCCATAGGTATACCATCACCAGTGGGTACCATTTCTAACATAGGCTAGATCAGCGTCAAAGTGTTTAAGTTGGAGGTTTCAGGTTTTCTGAATAAGCTATTTTCCTCTACTCTTGTAATTCTTGATATTTATTTTGAGCAAAGGTAACAGTTCTGCAATTTATTAACTAGTACAACATAGATCACTACCAATAAGCAGAACAGATGTTTGGCTGTGTGCTCTACCAGTGCACACCAGACTAAAGTCCTTACATTGAGTTCCTAAAAAGCATAGATATTTCTCTTGACACACGGATATGGCTAAGATCTAATGAATTCACCATTGCTGATCAGGAGAATCTGAGAGGCCAACTAGATTGAAACCATCCAACTTGACTGTGAAGTTGTGACAATGTTGATAAAAATGGAAAATTTAAATTAATACTTTAGTACTCTATTTCTTCTAACTCTGTGTTACTGAATAAATATGTTTGCAAGTCACCTTTTATAATTAGATTTCTAAATTTTTATTGATTGCATTGACAGCCAGAGAGACAGATAGACACAAAGAGGGAGAATTATCATTTTTCAAATGCCCAGATGGGGTTGGGCCAGTCCAAACCCAGGAATTGGGAACTCTGTTCAGGTCTGACATATGAATGGCAGGAACTCACCTGCTTGAGTCATCATCACTGCTTTCCATGGGCTGCACTTGTAGGAAGATAGAGTCAGGAGTTGGAATCAGGCATCAAACCCAGGTACTCATACACGGGATGCAGACAACTTAGCTACTAGGCTGAATGCCTACCCCTGCTAGTCACTTCTTGTTACAACTTTGCCCTATAGCCTTGAAATGCAAGTTGGTAGGCAGACAGACGATTCATACCAATAAATATGAGTTTATGTATCAGGCTGGCTGAATCATCTGGCTCAGCACCATTACTGTTACCATAGCAACCCTTAGCTTTTTACATCTTCCACTTCCTACCCCTCAATTAAAATCCATCCTATTTAGCGTGGCCTGGCATAAATCCCTCCCAGACCTTTTACTCAAACATAGTCAAAATAGCTGGGGAAGTGAATTCCAAAACTCTGGACCTGTTGCCAAGAATCTTTAAAGTACAAAATAAAGAACTAAGCATTGTTGGCAGAAATGCACATGTAATTGTAGCTGCCATAATGGCAAACCATCTAGAGAAATAAAAACCCCCAAGGAAACCAGGTCTCACCTGTCACATTTGGGTTTCATAGATCAGCTCAGACAACATGAATAATGATCTGCTGAGTCATTTGGAAGGAAGAACAGAGGGGATATTTGAGCGCAGCTTGGTGCCAATTCAGGGAATGCCAGGGGCCACAGTGGCTGGGAATCCAGTCCCCAAAGACGAGAAAGCCTGTCTATGCTCAGGACAAATATCTGCATCGTGCCAAATACTGAGCTTGGCCAAAATTGCTATTGGATTTTCCCCCAACCCCTGTACCTACCACAAACTCTGTAGAGGTCCTAGGACCCTCACACTATCTCCTGGATGTCCAAGACATTTCGCTGAAATGAATCAAATGAACCCAAGCTTCTCTGATCATGCTACTTGTCCTGAAATATTCCCTTTTCTTCTCTAAGTCACTGAAGATATAAAAATGTCCAATTGCCATATGATTAACTAGTTCCTTTCAAATAATTAATAGATGCTATACAACTGCCTTTACCCCTGCAAAGACCTCAACACATTGAATTTATTCCTCCATAAAAACAAGGAAAAAATTCCCTAACAATGGCTTGGATCAAGTCTCTGCTCTCTTCCCAGACCTTGTGAAGGGTCCTCTCTCCTATCTCATCATGTGGCTGTAGGGGTTCTCATTTACCAGCCATGGACTTCCCTCATGTTGCCCCATGTAAAGGGGCTCTCTTTGTTTCCCCTGTGTTTCTCCACCCTCCATGGAACCTGGACGTCCTGACTGTCTCATCTGCTATCTCCACTTTAGAGTCCTTCAAGGCCCACACTAATACCATCGTATTTACCACTCTCCATTATTCCTGTATGCCAGACCGAAGTTGTTGCTCCTCCCTGTGAATTCCAATAGCTAGCTGCATCTCCATGGAATCATCTTCTACTGTGGTCTTTGTGTATACAACTCACTCAAATCTACTGAGTGTCAGTATAGAGATCTATTTATGAAGTGTCCTTGCATGTCCCATGGCACAAAATATTAGGTGTTTAAAGATAAAATATCCCCAAGTGTTTATTTACTGGGATGCTCTATTCTGAAAATCACACACACACACACACACACACACACACAGACATTTTAAGAGATACTTTCATTCTAAGGAAAAAAAATTGACCATTCAAAGGAATAAGGCTGGACTCTTCAAAAGACTCATGAGAGAGATAATTTGGAAATGGTAAACCATTCATCCTCCTTCACATTGTAATGACTTCTGGATCTTTTCTTATAAGCACTGGCCACCTCTACAAGAAGTCACATCAAACACCTTAGCCACTGCTGTAGAAGATGCAGGTTCCTAGGATGATAGCTACAGCACTCACTGGCATTTTCTAGGCTATCAGCTGTTCCTCCCTTCCCTGCTTTTTTTCATGTCCTTACATCTGCTTCACATGCCCCAGGGAGAAAATCTTAAGCAATCTTAAATAACTAGTTTACTTTAATTTCCCTTGCCAGTGATTGGTTTAGAAGGGTGCATGGAGGGGCCGGCACTGTGGCTCACTTGGTTAATCCTTTGCCTGCAGCACCAACATCCAATATGGGCACTGGGTTCTAGTTCCGGTGGCTCCTCTTCCAGTCCAGCTCTCTGCTGTGGCCTCGGAGGGCAGTGGAGGATGGCCCAAGTCTTTGGGCCCCTGTACCCACATGGGAGAGCAGGAAGAAGCACCTGGCTCCTGGCTTTGGATCTGCGAAGCTCTAGCAGTAGCGGCCATTTGGGGAATGAACCAATGGAAAGAAGACCTTTTGCTCTATCTCTCTCTCTCTGTAACTCTACTTGTTAAATAAATAAAAAAATAAAAAAAAGAAAGGTGCATGGAGTCAGCACGGCCATTGATCCACAAGGGCAAGGGAGCTCAGGAACTTCTGAGATGGCTTCCTTGTGCATAAAAGGGGAAAGGCAGGCTCTCTTCCACTGAATAGCCCCAGTTTATGGATGTCAACTACTAAAAATTATCAAGTCTCATAAATTTAGGATTTACAAGGTTGGCATTTTCAACAAGGCAGTGGCTGAACTGGACTTCACTTTTGGTTGAAAAAGAATATTATAAAAACCAATTCACAGTGTAAGTAACTCTTCAGGATGCACTGTTAAAAAGAGAGGTACTAAATCAGATGACGAATAAATGGGTGGATTGATGACATTAAATTTTATTCACTCATTTAGCTATCAGCTGTGATTACACACGAAGTCTTCTCTGAGGAATTATGAAGAATCACCAAAAGCCAGTTGTATCAAAGTTTTATTTTAATATGATTTATTATATTTATTTTAATATGCTTTCTCCAGGGACAATGGGTGAGGGCAATATTAAATATGATGTATCTTAATTTTATTAAGGTATTTGACATACCTTGTATGTATTTTTTATTAAGGAATTTAATATATCATTTGGAGTAACATTTCCTTCAAAAGGATTTTTATACAAAACATTCTATAATTCAGTCCTCTTTAATTAACAATAATCATTATTGAGATTTACTTTCTCCTGAATAAGTACAAAGCATGAGACACAAAGTTACTTATTGCATAAGAACAGCATAAGTAACCAGACAATGTGACAATGATTGATTCTTATTTCTTAGGGGATTAGTAGGGGATAAAGGGAGGTAAAACTTGAGCTGATGGATTTCAGATGAATCATCAGATTTGGTCCATATGTCACAGTAGTTCCCTTCCTCTTCCCAGAAATGCTCTTGGTATTAACTTTGGAACAGTACAAAGCAGTTGAACTTTGCAAAGTCTGCACATCATTAGTGTCAGCGGATGCACAGCACAGTAATCATCACATGAGTGCAGCCTATCACAGACTGGCATTCCTTCGGAAAAAATCAAGCAGAGGCAAGTAGAGAGTCACAGTCATGGTTTCAATCCTCCTATATCCTTCCTGATGGGCAACTCAGTAGTCTGAAAAGTCTAGAATCCACCAACTGGCATTGGCTGGACGTAGTGATTCCTCCCAGTGCTGCCTCCGTGACGCAAGCAAACAGAAGCTACTTTTGTTCCACTTCACCCCTACGCTCTGAAAAGTCACAAATGCCTTCTTGATGGGCTGGCTCCTGAAACCGTGCAGCCCCCACGGCTGATTTCCTTCTGGCAGGCTCCTTCCTGGTAAACCTCACAGGGGTGAGCAAGAGGATGTGTGGGTACAGAGCATTGATATGGATCTGTGATTATGATTCTGCTTTTGGTCATCGTCATCTCCAAATTGCACATCAGGAACACAGATTGTACTGGGGACGCTGGGGATGGAGGGGAAGGCTTGTTCATTTCTATTCAAGGAAGATTTATCAGAGCTTACATCTCCAAATTTCCACTGCTTTACCCAGGGAATTGGAGGAAGGAAGGATGTGGACTGAAGTCTTACATGCCTGGAAAATTAGAAGAGATTTGATTGTGGTTCAGCTGCATCACAATCTCTTCCCACTTGTCTTTCTTTTATAGACTTTGGCTCACATTGGAAGACAGACATGGTTCCTTGTCTTGAGGCAATTTGCCCAGCTTCATATTCTGAAATGAAGACTTGTTTTGTAAGGAAATAGAGAAAGATTCCTGGTGGACACCGAAGGTGGAAAGCTAAGCAGGGATGCCATTCAGGAAACAGTTCCCAAAGGTCATTGAAGCCTGATCCTTAAGAAAGCTCGGGAGTGTCAGCTACCCTTCTGCATTCATCCCAAACTGAAGCAGTGGATCTGGGCTTTCACTCCTCTGTGCCAGTCAGTCATTGGCTAAGGGCTGCTCAAGGCCATGTAAACCCTCAGGAACTTCAGAATTACAGCAAAGGCGTCGAGGCTTTCCTCTTGGGGAGTCACAGGTGTAGAGCTAGGCACAAAATCTCCCCGAAGCCAGGGGAGCAGCTATGAAAATGGTAACATGGATCTGAGGGGCATCTGAGAAGAGCAGTGTCCAGCACTTTCCTGAGCAAGGAAGGCAGTCATTTAGCCAATGGCTTTTCTATGGCTTTCAAGATCTGCCTTAGGAATCTTTCAGAATATGGTTTTATGAGAGTTACACTAGGAATCAAACTCAATGGAATCAATGCATACATGATGCGACCCATATTCTGTACTTGAAAACTGATATGACCAAAACATTTTAGCAGACCTTGAAAACCATTAGAATGACTTGCAGTTGATTTTGTCCATTTCTCTGCATCTCTGACCCACCAAAGGCAGTCTTCTCCACTTGCTTTGGCTTCACCAATACTCTAAACTCATCAACACGATCTTCTGCAGAAAAGGTTTCCCTTTTTATGAGATGGTGGCACTATAGCCTGAACTCTTACCACTTAACAGGCACTCAGAATCTGCCCTACTTTTTTAGTTTTTATACACATCTTACTCTTCTAAGTTCACTGCAAGATTCTTTAAGGCAGGGATTTTGCCGCATGTTTCTTTTTACCCTTCCTTCCTGGCATCTAGCAGAGTGTCCAATGGTCTATCAAAGGATGTTATAAACCCTCATTGACTGGTGAATTGAAAAAATGAACGTCTACCTTTGCAATAATCTAATTTTCTTATGCATCTTATGACAACTGTTGGACTAATCAAATGCATTTCATTCATAATAGATGATTTGCAAAAGATGTTGAATTCCAGGGATCTTGAAATTTTGATAAGAAAGACTGGCCCATTTGAAGATAGCTGTAGCTACAGGCATGATTTAGATATGGATGTAGACACACACACACACACACCAGCCAGAGGTGAGCCAGCGCAAAGAATTCTAGACAGGAAGTTAAAATATACTAATTCTCACATCAGGACTCCTGACCCCCCCATGAGGCCTTCATCAGGCTTTCATAGCTTTGAGCTTCAGCTGAGAGATCTACATAGATGACATATAAAGTCGCTTCTACTTTAGAAACTTTAATGGCTGTGTTTGTTTTTTTTTTTTTTTTTTTTTGAAAGAGCAGAGCCCAATAAAGCCATTGCTTCAACCCTTGCTACTGTGCTTAGCCAATGTGCATTCACACTGATGTTATTCTGCACACCCAACCTTTAGGTGGATTTATCCTCCACTCAGATATATATGAAAGGATTATAAGAAATAAGAGGAGACAAAAGCAAAAGGTATTGTGGGAAGTTATCTATTCATTCCTAAGCATACATTTAGGACCTATAACATGTGAAAAACTGAGATAGGTACAGGAATCCCAGGGGAGGCAGAATCGTTGCTTTTGTGGAACTCATCGATTGGGGTTTAGGGAATTCCAGATCATTCCAGTCACTTGGGGAAAATAGTGGAGGTGATTTTGGTTTTCAGTGAAGTAAGCCCTACTACAAATGTCTCATTACTACATGTTCTTCTTCCATTCACATTCCAGGCATCTAGCTTGCCTTCTTTCCAAAGGAAATGAGTGTAGGGATCTGATCCAGCATACCTGGTTTCTAGTTTCATTTCAGTCAGTCACCACCTCTGTTCAAAGGGCACATGACACTTATTCTACTCATCTCAAGCAATTTTTATGAGAACATTAAGGTATTTAGGGTAAAAAGTGCACCAGCACTATATAACATGAAGTGATGGTTTCCTTTCAACAATAACATCATGCATCTGTTTGGAGACGCTTTTTCTCTCTCAAAGGAGAATAATATGAATTTGTTAACTTTTTTTGCAATTTGTTTTGCAAATGGATTTTTTCTTTTAGTACATAAAATTGTTTTCTGAACTTAGTTGTTCATCAAATTGCTTTACAGTTTTAAATATTTTCATTCCTTAGTCCCAACTCAGAAAATATGGAGGTATATTTCTGTGGAATAAGGAGAGATAGGATACATTTACTTAATAAAGGCTAGTGAAAAGTTATCCAAAATATCTTCCTCTGTTTTATGAAAGTATGATGTTCTACAAGTAGTTGAATGTAAAAGACTCTGATGAGTCTTTTACAAAAAAAGACTTTACTTTACAAAAAGTAAAGTGCTTACTAAATCATCCCTTTAAAAAACCATGAAATAAAGAAGACTTGAAGATGCTCAGATCTGACAATTCAGACACAAAATCAAGTCAACAAATAAAGCTGCTGGCACAAAATGTGAACAAAGCCATTTACAATGTCACTGTGCCTGCTTCTCCAGCTCTTTATCCATCCATTTACTCATTCTTTCCACATTCCTTGGGTATCTAGAACGTGCAAGGTGGTGTGCTGGGTGCTGAGCAGAACACCAGGCTCTTACTGAATGCCCCCATCGTTTGTATACCGTAATTGAAATCACAGAGCAGAGGAGAACATTAAAACACAATAACGCTGAACTGAACAAAGCCATCTCTGAGAAGCTACCTTTTAATGTCAAGTTGAACAGCTCTTCCCATTTGTACATCTGGTACCCTTTCAAAGATTCTTCTCATTGCTGTTGAGGCCACTTGCACCCATTCTCCCTTCTGCAGTGCATAAAGGGCATCTTTGTTTTTCTCGGAGTGAACTCTGAGGCAAGCCCAGGGAACAGTGAAACACCCAGGATGGAAATGAGGTGTCTCTGAGAGCAGACTTCTTCTTTGGCCCCCATTTATTGAGATCAATGTGACTGAGTCACCAGTGGATGAAACCAATGATTGTTTTCTCTGCCTTCCGGGAGTCATTGAGTCAGTGGGTAAACTGGGATTAGAACCCAGCCTTGTGCTACGGACGCTGAGCAGTTCTACTATATTTACCCAGGGTCTCATGATTCTTAGTGCTTTTGCTCTGCCCTTTAATTTGCACTGTGTCTGCTATAATATCTAAACGGGAAGTTGCCAGCTAAAATGGTCATTATCCGAGAAATCTATTTAAACATGTTTATAAGGTCAAATAAAGTGGACAGTGGATAAGTTAGAAAGAAAACAACAAACGCTTTGGTTCAGCACAGCCAGTGAGGCAAAAGCTAAAAAAAGAGGTGTTTTAATGTTGAACTAGCACATGGCAAGAAAAGGCAACCTAGGCAAAACTATATCTAAATGTGGGGATAAGCAGTCAAAATAGTGAACCAAAAAATGATTCTAGTGAGGAAGCTGGACAATGGACTTGACTTATTTTAATTCAATTGCTCAGGAATTTGAGGCAGCATGTTAATACAGCTTCTATTCCCAGTTTACAAATGCTGTTTACATTCATTCGTGCATGCCAACCAGAGGGAAGATTTTGGATAAAGTAAGATTATCCCAAAGACCAACTAAAAATGATCTTTGGGGGACTTGACAACAGAACAGTGGGTGTTACTGAGCCAGAGGGAAATAAGTGAATTTGAGGGGTGGAGTACCTAATGTCTCTTGGAGTCCAAGCTAAGATTTCTGTATATTGAAAACATGGAAGAATAGCTATCAACCCCAACAAAATCCACATCTCAGAGCTCTGAGCCAAGTAGCTCATCTGTGACTCTGAGGCTCTGCCCATCCATTCTTAAACATCAAAGTAGGAAAAAGAAGGGGAGAGAAACTCTTTCCTCATTCCTGTTTTCTAAGAAACAGGGTATGAGTCAGTGGGACTCAGGTGAGGAGTGCAGCATCTAGAATGTTTCCCACTTGCTCTGCATGGGGGTCACATGCTAGTTCAAAAAGGACAGTGAAGCAGATTATATGGCACTGGGTGAGATCCAGCATAGCTACTGCTGGAAAATTTGGTACACATGGGCATGGAGTAGTTAACTAATAATGAAATTTTTTTATTATAAATGAAATTCATCTAATGATTTCCTTTTCATGCACATTCCTTTAGAAATATTGTCTTCCTGCAGCTTGACTTGGCATGGTTTGAGCTGGAAATGCAGATGGTTTGCTCCTTCTATTTTACCATGAAATTCTCTTTGACCCTTTCTTTTCTTCCTGACCATTTTCTCATTTATAATAAGAAATTCCCTGCTGTGAGAAAGACAGAGAGAGAGGGAAAGAGTGAAGATTACTGGAGGAGGAGCCATGGAGATCGGGGAAAGTAGGAAAAAGGAAGATAGAGAGCTTGATCAGAAAGAGAGCGTGAGGATGACAGGTGAAGGTCACTTCTGTATTTGGGAGCAGTGCATCTTCCGAGAGCTGTGCCACTGCACTAGCTATGTGTGGCTGTCAGGCACGTGAAATGTAGCTGATGTAATAAGTACAAAACACACTGCAGACTTTTGAAGATTTTGTTCCAAGAATTAAATAATTATGTTAAAATGGTATTATTTTAGATATATAGCTTAAGTTAAATACATTGTGGAAACTAACTGTACCTATATCTTTCAGAATGTACCTACTAGAAATATTTAAATGACATACCTGGCTCCTGATCGGTTTCTGTTGTACAGTGCTGTGCTGGTGCTTCATGAGAAGCGGTGGAATTTTGTTCCACTCCCACCACTCTACCATAGGCAGCCCCAAACTCCCACCCCCAAATTCAAGCCCTCACATAATCGTAAATCCTTCAACAGCAATGGCAATGCTTAAGGTTTCTCTGCTGAGATCAGAAACATACATCACAGCCTCCAGTCCTTGGGATCCAAGTGCCTGTGTGAGGACCATCAGGAAGAAATGTCCCCAGTGTGCCCTTTGGAATTGAGACTCCTCAGCCTGGCTGTCCCTCCAGCCTCTTCTTACTCCAGTCCCTGGGGCTCCTGGCACCAGGGGGCGCTTTTCCTACTCTGTAGCCTCCTCGTCACAGTGTGCTCTGTTTCAGCTACCTCTTTAATTACAGGTATTTTCAGCCTAACTTTGGGTAAATCATAAAAATCTTTTATAATTCAGGGAACATAATGCATCAGAGAAAACGTGGGTGCAGTTCTGAGTATGTTCAAGGCACTCTGAATATCTTAGGGATTTTGCAGTGCAGACCAGAACAATGCAAAACTCCAGGGAGAAAGAGAAAAGGGTTGTACCACATAGAGCAGGTACAACCCAAGCCCTTCGGGGAGAGATCAACAATTTTCAGTCCGTTATTAATATCCAAATATCCAGTCAACATGCTGTTTCTCTGTAAGGTCTCCATATATCAAACAGCTGGGACCTATTCCTGGTGGTACTGCTGCCCCAAGTGCAGTCTACCTCTTTCAGGATGCCCAGAGCCAGAGCAGGTCACAAATAGATTTGGGGATGTAAATGTGAATATTGCAGAAGCAGCAGGCTTCATTTGCCTCACCCAGGATGGGGCAGCACCGCCACCACTCACCAACAGGAGACTCATCCTGCTCACTGAGCAGCCCTGCCTGAGGATACTCCATATGCTGCAGTACTGTAGGCTTTGTGTGAGAAAACACGGCTCCCTATCCCAAACTTGAGCCAACTCAACCAGAGCACAAATGAACCAACAGTTTATGTTCCAGCTCAATGCAGCCATTGACGCTGCCCTCAAAACAGTTCCAGAGCTGAGCTAAAGCTTAGCGTGGGTAGGTGTTTTGTGGACATACCTGAAAGTCTGGGAATAAGAGTCTCCTTTCCTCTGCTTTTCCTCCTGTAGCCCTTGATCATATCACTTGAGGGCAGGCTATGTTTGGTGAATCTCAGACAGACAGACACTAGCATGGAGCCCAGAGACATGGCCGAGCCCAGCCTCTCAGCGTTCACTCCAAAGTAGGAAGTTTCCTGTGACTTTAAACAGAGAACTCACTGGGTTGTCAATGTTCCTTTTTCAAGGCCAGTGCCTGAGAATCATCCATTTTGTAGGTGCCCGAAGTGTGCCATTATGTTTCCTTACTTACAATTTGGTTCCTGGAATACAAAAACAACTTCAAAATTTGGTATTGCAGTGTGGCTGACATTGCCCCTTTGCTTCTTCTCAAATTAACCCCAGCTGTAGCCCTGGAAGCAAGGGACCCAGCTGAAGGACCACATTTCCCAGCCTCTCTTGCAGTTAGGAGTGGCCTTTGACATCCAATTGGCATTTTCCAAGTAGAATTTAAAGGAAAACTCCCTAAAATAAGGGCAAACTGCCAACACCTGCTCTTTTTGTCCTTTCTTCCCTTTTTCCTCTTCTTTCATTGTGTCTAAAACCTAGATGCGATAGCCAGAGCCCTAGCAGCCTTCTCAGATCATTAGGGGGACTTGAGGATGGAAGCTATGCCCTAAGAACTGTCAAAAAAAGAGAAAGAGACAGAAGGAGCAAGGGACACTGGTGATCTTGTAGGCATCCATCACAGCCCTGGGTCCCGACCTTCTACCTCTTCTATAGAAGAGGAAAATAAACCTCTATCTTTTCTGTTAGAAGCCATCCAACCTAACACTAACAGATGCATGTAGAAAATACTCTAAGGCAGTTCTCCAGAAATGTATTTGTAATGGCCATTCATCAATTCAGCAACTTGCTAAATGATAAGTTCACTTAAAATTTATTTCTAATATGTATTTATGAGCTTTGTACCAAATTGCATGCTATTAGATCCTTTTAATGTTCTCTATACTTTAGGCTATGATGATTTTTTTTCCCTCAGTGCTGAACATAGGATGAATTTCAAGAGTTGTATAAGCAATTAAGTAGATCTCTTCTTCCCCATAGAATGTCCATTTTGTGTAGACAAATGATGTTTAGAGTCATGGGTTGGGAAAGCCGGGAATACCTTTTCATATGTCTCCTGTCTCCTCTGTGACAGACACCTAGGACCCCTTCATGTTCTAAGGAGAATGCTCTAGAACCCCCTGCTCACACTGTTCCCCTCCCCCCCAGAGACCTCAGGGTCATTCATGCACACTTTGTCCATCTGACAACAGACAGTTACTCTCTCATCTAGGACCAACAAACTGTAGTTGCCCCATTCACATATGAAGGCACTTCAAAAAGTACACGGAAATTTTGAAGTAAAAGGTCAGTTTATGTTGGTGCAAAAAATTTTGAAACCCTGGCACACCTCACAGTCCCATAGTCATGCTGTTGGTGTATCTGTCTCCTCTAATTTGTTCATCTTTGTGTCTCAGTTGTCTACAGCAATTGTTTCCTGACAGTCTTGAGAGACTGAGACTGTCACAATTCCCTACACGTTTTAGTAACTTTATTTCCTTTTTACTTCTATCCCCAAGTTCAGCATCATTCATTAATTTTATTCAGACTTCTTGGGTTCAGATCTCAGCTCTGCCACCTACAAGCCGTGAGACCTTGGGAAGTCATAGAAGTTCCCCGTGGCTGCATTTCCTCATCACCTGCACAGGGCTAAGAGCAGTGCCTATTTCAAAGGGATACCATGTGGATAAGATGACAATACCTAAAGAGCTCAGAGCAGTTCGCAAGGCACAGGAAGCACTGCTTTTATTCACATTCAAAAGATATTTGCTGAGTGCCAACCCCATGGTAGGAACTGTGACAGGCAGAGGGAGGGGAAAGAAAGGCTTCCTGCCTTCCTGGAGCACACACTGCCCTCTGGCAGGTTTCTATACCCCTCCCTTGGAGATTCTGATTTCAAGCTTGTAGCTGAAATCTAGAAGTTTATATTTTTAAAAAATTTAAATTTATTTTATTTATGAAAGGCAGAGAGAGCAAGGTGGGGCAGAGGGAGACAGGCAGAAAATGGAATTTTCATCCGCTGGTTCACTCCCCAAATGCTTGCCACAGCAGAGAAAGGGCCAGGCTGAAGCCGAGAGCCAGAACTCAAGCAGGTCTCCCACGTGGGCAGCAGGGGCCAAGTACTTGGCTCTCCCAGGGTACACATTAGCAGGAAGCTGGAATCGAGAGCAGAGCAGGGACTTGAACCCAGGCACCCAAAGATGGGATGCAAGCATCCCAAACAGTATCTTAACCAGTGCACAAAACACCCACACACATAAATTTGCATTTTTAGCAATACTCCAAGTGATTTGATACAGATGGTCAGTGAGTCAAATTTTGAGAAACATTGAAAATGCATTCATTCCTATGTACACAGGATGTAAACTCCTCCCTAAGTTCAATCACAAATTAATGTACGTCGTGATCCTTTGAGAAGGGCCCAAACTGGGAGAGTTGAGAACCCAAGCACCAAGATCCAGAGCCTGGTTGTTCTGGGTACTCTTACGTGGCAGGCAGTCAGGTACGGCCACAGGAAGAGACACAGAAGGGCGTCAGAAAAAGGCTCATTAAACCCACAAGTCACAGAGACAGGACCATGCAGGCCACACGGAGACACGAGGGCAGTTGAGAGGCAGAAGACGCTGTGCAGGGTTCACTGTGGCCAAAGCCTTGTAGTAGTTTCCAAGGTAAAGGCAGGCAGGGAGGAGCAGACAGTTTAGGACTGGCCAATCTGAGTCCCTACAGCGGCTCTCAGCTGTAGAGGTGGCTGCTGGCTGTCTGATACCCCGCCCTGGGAGGATTAAGGCAGAGGGTTACTGCCTCCCAGGTGTATGCGCCAGAAAGAAGACATCTGGCTCTGAGTTGGGTAGTTCCTGTATCAAAGGCCTGATATATATATATCTATCTCCTCCCTGCCCCAGAGCCCTTTGCTAGCTCTAAGAATTGGCTAAGCCCGGAGACAGGCATTCTCTCCCCAGCCAGAGAGGTTTTCTAAGATGTCAGAACAGGGGCTGGTGCTATGGCACAGCCAGTAAAGCCACAGGTTGAAGTTCCAGCATCCTATATGGGTGCCGGTTTGTGTCCCAGCTGCTCTACTTCTCTGCTGATGTACCTGGGAATGCAGTGGAAAGATGGCCCAAGTCCTTGGGCCCTGCACCTACATGGGAGACCTGGATAAGGCTCAAGGCTCCTGGCTCCTTGCTCCTGGCTTTGGCTTGGCTCAGTCCTGGCCATTTCGGCCATCTAGGGAGTGAACCAGCAGATGGAAGATATCTCTTTCTCTCTGTAACTCTACCTTTCAGGTAAATAAATCTTTTTTAAAAAAGGTTTCAATGGGGCCAGTGCTGTGGCATAGCAGGCTAAGCCTCCACTTGTGACACCAGCATCCCATATGGGCGCTGGTTCACATCCCAGCTGCTCCTCTTCAGATCCACCTCTTGGCCTGCACCGCAGCTCACTTGGCTAATCCTCCGCCTGTGGTGCCGGCACCCCGGGTTTTAGACCCGGTTGGGGGGCTGGATTGTGTCCCGGTTGCTCCTCTTCCAGGCCAGCTCTCTGCTCTGGCCTGGGAGGGCAGTGAAGGATGGCTCAAGTCCTTGGGCCCAGCACCCACATGGGAGACCAGGAAGAAGCACCTGGCTCCTGGCTTCAGATTGGCACAGTGCGCCAGCCGTAGCGGCCAATGGAAGTGAACCAACGGAAGGAAGACCTTTCTCTCTCTCTGTCTCTCTCACTGTCTAACTCTGCCTGTCAAAAAAATAAAAAAAAAAATAAAAAAAAAAAAAAGAAAACAGATCCACCTCTTTACTTGTGGCCTGGGCAAACAGCAGAGGATGGCCCAAGTGCTTTGGCCCCTGCACCCGTGTGGGAGACCTGGAAGAAGCTCCAGGCTCCTGGCTTCAGATCAACTTATGTCGGGGCCATTGCAGTCATTTAAGGAGTGAACCAGTAGATGAAAGACCTTTCTCTCTACATCTCAAATAAATAAGCAAATAAATAAATATCTTTTAAATAAGGTGTCACAACATAATATCCAGAAAATACTATTTATGTGTGTGCCTATATATAACAGATACACACAAATGCACATTTATAGTCATGTTTACATATATATGTATATATATATTTGGTCTGTATGACTGATTCGAATGCACGTCTGTTGTGGCGGGAGAAGAACAAGGAAGGGAGGGAGTCTCTGGGCAGAGACAGAGAACCACGAAAGTGGTGACGTGCAGCAAAATTCTGCCACCTGAGCTCTCTTCTTATCTTCCATGGAAACAGCTTCTTGTGGGTTTGTCTGTGTCTAACGTCGCTGACGGTTCCTTTAAATAGTAGATCCAAGCAGGTTCCGACATGTTCATGTTTAAATACGTGTAGGACAGATCCACAGAGATGTGTTCATTTCCAGGGAGGCTACAGATGGATGTGACTGATGGTGGGGCAGACCTGCTAGTGACCTGCCCATCTTTCTAGCAACCTGTGACTAAGAGATGCAAGGGTGCCAGCCAGGAGCCCACACTTGCCAGTGGGTGGTCTTCCAGGGGGCAGATCTCACGAACCCTGCATCGTTTTCCTCCACCTCTCCTAGGTATCTTGGTATCTTGAAGCCACTGAGCCAAAGCCATCAGCTACCCATCTCTGAACTTTTTTGAAAATAAAATCCTTGATCTGTGCAAGCCACGGTTGCAGGGTTTTGTTGTCCTGGCTACAAAAATCTGATACAGAGAGCAGAGCGCCTACCCATGCTTTTCCAAAAACCCCTGTGATGGCATGGCTAGGGTCAGAATAAAGACCTATTTCTCTAGAAATGTACAGGCCCAAATGAGAATTTGCCTTTGCACAATAGAGAAAAAGGAGAACAAATAGTCTCTGTGAATTCCCTTCTTATCGTTAAGTAACTTCTTACTGTCATATTTTGATTATTAAATTAAATTTTATTGAATGGAAATAGCATTGCTGACAAAAATCACACAATTTCTTAGACAAACCCACCTGGAAATCTCCAAATAGCCTATGGCTGTGGGAAAAATATAGTATCTATGGCTACAGAATCACAGAATGAGAATTAATTTAGCATCAATTGGGGCTCAAAATGTGCCAGTGTGGTTGCCTATTTGTGGAAATATCTCCTGCCAAATCAAATTTCAGAAACAAAGGCCAAAAGGTTGTGTGTTGCTAATGTGGGAATAACCAAATGTCACCAGTGATCACATCAAATAACCAGGTTGTAGTGGTGCTAAGTCAGAGGTGTGGAATGTCCGGCCCATAGCTGGGTAAATCTGTGAAATCATTTGGTCTGGCCTGGCTGAGGCACCCACAGGTAGGACTCAAAATTCAATAAGTCTAATAGGCTAATTCTTAGGTTGATAATATTGTATGGCACACAAATGGATATCAATATCCAAATGGCCCTTGGCAGAACAAACCTCCCCCACTCCCGTAAATGGTCAGGTGAGGTTAATAAACCCCACAAGTGTCCCTAAGCACCCCTATAAATGCACCCTTGACAGTGTGCAGGTATCCAGGAGAGAGTAACTCCTTTCCTCCCCATTAGCAGCTAGGTTGTTCTCACCAGTATGTTCATAAACAAGTTTCAGGTAGTCCTGGAAATGATGGCATGCAGTTTAGAGAACCACTAAGTTAATCTCCCCAAATGCTGGACAGGGTTGGATTCCAGGTCTAATTCTAAAACAAAGAAAAACAATTTTTACTTTACATTTAGGTATCTACAGAGCATCTCAGTAATGGAAATGGGTACATTTTCCATCACTTTCTTTAAGGTTCATTTATTTATTTTGAAAGAGTTACAGAGAAGGAGGGAGGAAGGGAGGGAGACAGTGAGAGAGGGAGAGAAACAGTGAGAGAGAGACTGTGTGTGTGTGTGTGTGTGTGAGAGAGAGAGAGAGAGAGAGAGAGAGAGAGAGAGAGAGATCCATCTTCCATCTGTTGGTTCACTACCTAGATGGCTGCACTAAATTTTTTAGATACAGAAAATTCAACCAGTGGTTCTTTCTATAAACTATCTTCAACATGCCAACATCATTTTCCTCTCCTGTTATTATGAGGTAATAAGTCTCTTATATGGAAATAACACAGACATAGACAGCTGCAAGGGTCAGGGCTGTGCCAGACCAAAGCCAGGAGTCAGGAGCTTCATCTTGGTCTCCCGTGTGGGTGACAGGGACCCAAGCACTTGGGTAATCCTCCACTGCTTTCCCAGGCACATTAGAAGGGAGCTGGATTGGAAGTGGAGCGACTAAAACATGAACTGGCACCTGTATGGGATGCTAGCATCATAAGCAGCAGCTTTATCTTCCATGCCAAATGCCAGCCCACACACTAAAATTTTAAGATGCAGAAAATCCAGCCAGTGGATCTCTCTATAAACTGTCTTCAATGTCCCCACACCATTTCCCTCTGCTAGTTGTTATTATGAGGGAATAAGTCTCTTCTATGGAAATAATGCAGATATAACTGCATGGCATATGTAGGCCATGTGTTCTAGTAAATCCATAAAAATGTTTTGACAAAAGGCACACAATCTTTCAAGGACATTCATCATTAATTTTGGAAACATAGGGTTAATATGGGGCTTAGTTCAATATTGGAGCAGTGCTTTGTAAATACCTGTCAATGAAACATTCATTCATTCAATAAATATTTAGTGAGAAGTGACAATGCTGAAATTTAAGTGCTATGCCTTCCCTGGAGAGGCATCAGTATATAATAATATGAAAGATATTCAGGTGACAGTTAAAGTTTATAAGACAAAATACTCAAGAAAAGTTATTTTAGGGTCAAGAAGGATGCTTTACAATAAAAGAGAAGTACCCAATCTTTTCTCATCTACAAATGTCCCTGAGATTTTGGTTAAGGCTTCTCAGGTAGAAAAGAACAGAAGCCCACTGAACCCAGCTTAAACTAATTTTGTATCTCAGGACAGGAAGTATATCCAGGCCTCCCTAGATCAGAAACTCTAAAACTACCAGAACTTGTCATTTCCTGTCTCTCCAGAGCCATGTGGATTCTCATTTCCACTTTTGCCTGCACGTTTGCAGCATTCAATTGTTCCCTCTCTGAAGCCCGGGCTTCTCTGCTTCTCCAACTTCACATCATGGTCTGGTTCAAAAGATCAGCTGGTTCTGGCTGTAGATGCCGGGAAAAGAAGATTTGATTGGTTCGGCCTGGGTTGGGTGTCCACCAGTGGTCCAATCAGTTTTGACAGTGAACAGGAAGTTCCATGACAAAGATGTGCCATTGGAGCCCAGCCGAGAGATGGGGAGAGGGGCTCTCTGAGAGGGGCAGCGTGGACAGGGCACACACGCCCAGGCTTTCTTCACTTGAGCCTGAACAGAGCACACTCTGAGTTGCGAGGTTTACTCCAAAGGGAGCAGTGCAGTCCTAGCCCTCACTTCATTTTGCAGGAAGTCCTCCAGGACAAAGACTTTGCTCGCTGCTAGCTGGAAGCGAAGCTGCTGCGATTCAGTCTGAGCCCTGTTTCGTGCTCTAAGGCAAACTAGCTTCACTGAGCAGTACAGACACATCTGCCTTTTCCTTATGAAGGACCTGTGATGAGACCTGCCTTGGACGGGTGCTGTGGTACAGCAGTTAAGCTGCTGCTGGTTGCCCATGGAAGTGCCTGGGTTCAAGTCCCCCCTCAGCTTCCAATTCAGCTTCTGGCTAAAGCACATTCAAGGAGGCAGCAAATGAAAGCTCAGGTGCTTGGGCCCCCGGCACCCACGTGGGAGAAGCACATGGAGTTCACGTCTCCCGGCTTTCCCCTGGCCCAACGCTGGCTGCTGTCGAGAGCTGGGAAGTCAGTCAGCAGATGGAAGACACCTCTCCCTCTCCGTCTGCCTCTCAAAGAAATAAAAATAAACTGAAAGAAAAAAAGAGGGGTGGGATCCCATGCAGTCTCAGCTACATTCTTTTTCATTGCAAGTACTTCCTCTCTGGGAGTTTCTTTGTGTCATTCCGTAGTTTGTCAGCCTGATTCCGCTCCTGAGACATGTCACCCCCACGTAGTTATACGTGTCTTTATTGTATTGGCTTAAAATGGTCATTGCTACCATAACGCCATACAGTCCTGAGAAACATCCCCTCGATTCAAGTCAAAACCAAGAACGCCTAAATAGCCCCCTTTCCCGTGTTCAAACAACAATCTACATCCACTCTGGTTGTCCAGTATCATTTTCTGGATCAGCTCTTTGCCTTGTCTTGTCTCAACCCCTTCTCCATGGCTGGATCAAGGTAACTTATCCTGTTGACATGGTAACACTGTTCCACTCTGGGCCACTGCCTTCCAATTTAGGAAATCATGTCAAACTTTTACCCTCATTGCTCCAATTCTTGTACACTAATCTCAGTGAAAAATTACAAAGCTGATGAATATTCAAATAGCCTAGGCGACTCATGACAAGAGCCTAGGGTGATTACTGATGCCATAAACAAGAGTGTCAATTTGTTAAGTCAACAACAGGAGTCACTGTGCACTTACTCCTCATGTAGGATCTCTGTCCTTAATGTGCTGTACATTGTGATTTAATGCTATAACTAGTACTCAAACAGTATTTTTCACTTTGTGTTTCTATGTGGGTGCAAACTGTTAAAATCTTTACTTAATATATGCTAAACTGATCTTCTGTATATAAAGAGAATTGAAAAGGAATCTTGATGTGAATGGAAGGGGGGAGGGAGAGGGAAAGGGGAGGGTTGCGGGTGGGAGGGAAGTTATGGGGGGGGGAGCCATTGTAATCCATAAGCTGTACTTTGGAAATTTATATTCATTAAATAAAAGTTTTTAAAAAAAAGAGAGAGAGGTGGAAATATGGTTTGTTAAAAACACTTCCTGGCCGGCACTGCGGCTCACTAGGCTAATCCTCCACCTTGCGGCGCCGGCATACCGGGTTCTAGTCCTGGTTGGGGTGCCGGATTCTGTCCCAGTTGCCCCTCTTCCAGGCCAGCTCTCTGCTATGGCCAGGGAAGTGCAGTGGAGGATGGCCCAAGTCCCTGGGCCCTGCACCCCATGGGAGACCAGGATAAGTACCTGGCTCCTGCCATCGGATCAGCACGGTGCGCTGGCCACAGCGCGCCGGCCGCGCCAGCCACTGGAGGGTGAACCAATGGCAAAAGGAAGACCTTTCTCTCTGTCTCTCTCTCTCTCACTGTCCACTCTGCCTGTCAAAAAAATAAACAAACAAACAAAAAAAAACCAACCACTTCCTTCCCTAACATGAGAAACTGATTCAACTCTTCTGTTTCACAAGGCAGTGTTTTTCAGATTAGGCCAACGTGCACCCATTCTAATAAGGTAACCCCACTTAGGGGCTCAAATTTTCTCAGGGGACACCTTCTCAGAACAAAAGTAATTCGGATTTTTGTGTGTTTATTAGATTTTTTAAAGATTTATTTTATTTATTTGAAAGAGTTACAGAGAAAGGTAGAGACAGAAAGAGAGGTCTTGCATCCACTGGTTCACTCCCCAGATGGCTGCAACAGCCAGAGCTGTGCTGATCCAAAGCCAGGAGCCAGGAGCCAGGAACTTCCTTTGGGTCCCCCACGCAAGTGCAGTGGCCCAAGGACTTGGGCCATCTTCCACTGCTTTCCCAGGTCACAGCAGAGAGCTGGATCGGAAGAGGAGCAGCTGGGACTAGAACTGGCACCCATATGGGATGCCAATGCTTCAGGTGAGGTCATTAACCCGCTATGACACAGCACCGGCCCCTTGTGTGTTTATTAGAAATACTATTGATCTAGCTCTTCCAGAGGTGTTTTTTCAAAACACATCCATAGAATTGATCTTACTTTATACTTATAATAAAGATGTGAATGAAGCAATAATAACAAGGAGGGGGGCAGAAATAGCATTCCTCCCATTTTAAGGATGAGTGAGCTGAGGCCTGAAATAACTAGCTTTGTGACTTCATCACAACTAATCCCAAAGCCCTTCCTTAATCTGTAGAATGGCAGTGTTGAACCATGTGGGTCCCCTAAAGTCTCATCTAGCACCAATATTTCATCTTAAATGAAATAATTCATTAAATTTTCTCAACAAAGTCCTACTCTACCGATAAGGCTGATGCTAGGAATTCAGACTGTCTTACTCCAAGTGCTTTGATGGGGAGTCGGAATATGCCGTGTGATGGAACAAAAATAGGATGTTCCAACTCCAGAGTGTGAAGTTGGTGAATTAGAGGTTATGTTTCTGGGATTGTGACAATACCCAGAGTGAATTATAGAAGACAATGTAAATAATTCGAAAGGTGAAGTTCAACTTTCACTGGCAGAATCTTAGCAACAAGTGGAATATTTGAAATAGAACATCAAGAAAAAGTTTATCTTTCAAGCTGTAAAATGGTCATGTTGAAAAATTCCATCCATTTTCCAGCCCAGGGACCCAAATAAAGTTACAAATGCAGGTGGACCTAGAGTAATTTTTCAAAATGGAAAGGTTTTTATACAAGAAATGGAGTTTTTGAAAAGATCATCTCTGGATCATGGCTGGTTGCCTGTGCCAGATTTAGCTTACGTGTCAGAAGCAAAACACTCCAAGCTCAGCATGGGACTGTTGAAATTCCACCCTCAAGCGTGGGCTGCAACTACAGTGGGAGCTTACTCGCAGGAACTCTGGAATCCAGGCCCTCAGGGACACTGGGCTACTCAGTTCTGGGAGCTGTCACCAGATAACTCACCCTCCTGGATGAGCTGTGAACGTGGCAGGGCTTGGCAGGACCTTTAACCACCATTAGATTTAAAACCTTGGCCCAACTGACACAGCACTGCTCATGGGAGCAGCTCTACTCCGTATCAACACCCGTAATTTTCCTATTATGATTTCTTTTATTATGGGTAGATGATTGAGATGACTGTTTTTTCTATCCATAGTGTCTAATATTTTTTTTTTAAAAGACAGCTTTGTTTAATTTGCACATCATAAAATTCATCCATTTAACTTGTAAAAAAATCAATGGTTTTCAATACACTGCAGCCATCATCATAATCAAACATTAGACCATTTTCATTACCCCATAAAGAAACCTCCTACCCATTAACATTCACTTGCCATCCGTGCTGACCCTTGCCCTAAGCAGCTACTAATCTACTTCTGTTTTTGTAGATTTGCCTGTTTTAGACATTTTCTAGCAAAGAAATCAAACACCAGGTCTTTTTAAATTAACAATGTTTGTGAGGTTTATCCATGAGGTGGCAGGTATCAGTACTTCATCCTTTTTCTTGCTGAATAATATTCCATGGTATGAGCTTATCACATTTTATTCATCCATTCATCACTTCTGGACATCTGGGTTGCTTCTTCTTTGGAGCTATTCTAAATAATATTGCTATAAAATTCATATGCAAGGTTTTGTGTGAAGGTACTTTTTACTTATCTTGGGTAGATGCCTGGAGTGGAACTTCTGGGTTAGATAGCAACTTCATGATCCTCTTGAGGACCTGCCAAACTATTTTCCATAGTACCCATAATGCCATTTTGTAATCTTGCCAGTGATATACAAGGGCTCCAATTTCTGCACCTCCTCCCTGACACCTGCCATTGTCTGGACGCTCCATGCTGTGTTAATATAGATGGCATGGCTCTCCCACTGGGCTCCTCATTGTACTTTCAGTGGAACTGGGGGACAATTGCCCATCTCCTTGATGGCCTCGTTTTGAAGGTTTTCAAAGTGCCTGTTGTATGTGCCATAGTCAAGACTCCCCAAAACATATTTGGAAAAAAAATCCTTATTTGCTTTTGCATGATGTGATAATAATTTCATTCACGTATCCAGGTGCTAACCATTCAACATTTTCTTTTCTAAGAACTTCTATCCAGGGTCCCAGGATGCAGAAATCCACGCACAGGGAAGACAGAAGCTCATTTAGCCAAAGGAAGAGTTTCAGACTTCTCCAAAATGGCAATTTACACAGAAACTCAGAACACAGTGCTACTTATTATTTTGATAGCAATGCTACTATAGTAGTATTAAATATAGTAGTGTTAAAATAATGAGGAGGGCTATTGTTCCAAGACTGTAAAGCATTGTTTCTCCAAATGACGCCTGTGCGCCACCTGCATCAGAATTGGCTGGGTGGAGTGCCTTGCCAATTATCCAGAAGAGTGGGAGAGCTCAGGGCCCTGTGCCCTGGAGTTGTCTGCATGCCTATCCTGGCTAGGGAGTGAGAGAGGCTGCCTGCGACTTTTAGCCTAGCAAGGAAGAAGCAATAGTGGGGAGCAGAGGCACCGGCTCTCACCCTTTTAGAGGCAAGACTCCTGAACTTATGTGAAGTGAGTCCAGGTGTACCCACCTCACCTAGTTTAAGGTTTGGGACTCTTGTGTCCAGCACATTGCACCAAACCCCAGCAAGAGGACGTGAGCTGTGGCTTTCTGAGTGACTGGAAACAAAATGCCCACCATCTGGAGCTTGGACCTGGGTGGGGAAGCCAAGGAAAGATCGGAGACACTGCCTGATTCTACCAGGCAGGGTTGGAAAGAACTATGCATTCTCTCAGCTCCACCAACGTGGCTCCCTGGGACCCTGGAAGCAAAGCGGGCTATGGCAGAGCGAGTGACCTCTAGCAGGATGAACTCCAAGGACTGCTTCCTAATAGAGAGGAAATTTCAAGAGAGGCAGTGGTCACAATGGCTAGAAGGCAGGCACGCTCAATGAGAGGCTGCCCTGAGCCTAACACATTCTTCTCCACCGGCGAAGGTGTGGTACTGTTAGCTCCTCCTGGTAGAGCCACGTCCTGCTCCATTGCCCATTACCATATGAAATACTTGAAGCTGTCTACTTTATAAAGAAAAGAGGTTTCATGGTTTTGGAGGTCTCATTTGGTGATGGCTTTCTACCAGCAAAGTCCTGAATTGGTGCAAAGCATCTCATGGTGAGACAGGGAGCACCTGTACGTATCTATATCCATGTTTCTCACTCCCTCTGCTTATAAAGCCACCAGGGTTCAATCATGGGAGCCCCATGCTAGCCATCTTCTCTAACCCTAATCACCTCAGATAGCTGTAATCTAAATATCAGTGATATTTGCCCTCACACTGGGGACTAAATTTCAATACATGAAGCCATGGTGTTGGTGTTGGTGGTGGTACAGGCACACTCAAGCCGTATCTAAACCATAGCACGTAGACTCTGGGAAGACCACAGTGGAGGACAGAACCAGGCACCTGACATCAGGACAAGATCTCCAAAGGCTGTAGGCACCAGTGCCAGCAGCAGCAAATAGATGAGGTTGACTCTTTCTCATGCTGGAGCAGGAGCAAGTCTCTTTTCTCTAAACCCCGTATCAAGGACCAAAATCCCACCCCAGTGGCTACAGCCAAGTGAGGGTTCTGAGGTGAGCTGTGTCGCTCCCCCTCTTCGTGGAGGAACGACACAGGACCCTGCGCTGTTCTTTCGTCTGCTCGGCCCTCCCCGGGTTTGCTGCTGGTTCTTCCCGGGTTGGCTACTATCCCTTCCACCTCCGTGGAAGGGCAGTTCCCCCTGGCCACATTCCCCACTTCCGCAGGGGAGCGGCACACCGCCGGCCGGCTTTCTCGGGGGCTGCACAGGTGTTCCTTCAGCTAGATGTTCCCCTTAGATGTTCCCTCGTGCATGCCGTCTCTCTCCTCCTTTATAGTCCTCCTCTGCCAATCCCAACTCGGCTGCCCACACGCCGAGTACGCTGCTCTCCTCCAATCAGTAGCAAGTCCTACAGTTTATTGGTTGAACTGGAGGCAGCTGTGCAGAAGCTGTTTACTTCTCTCCCAGCGCCATATTGTGGGAGAGCAGATGCACAGAACAAGTCTTAATTCCAGTAACTTAGTCCAGTCCGGATTGCTCCCCACAAGCTGCTCTAAAGATACGGAACCACTGAGGAGAACCTGAGTCAAAAACCTCACAGGGGGCCTTGACGCATCTCAGGCAGCCAAGTCTTCACAGGGCAGACATGGATGCTAAGCGGACAGTGAAGGCTCAGAAGGCACTAGTCAAGCCTGGAGGGAATTAATCCAATGAGATTGCAGAAGACTGAGCCCTAACAGGCCAGGACACTTGCAGCTGATAACAGGTGAGGGCCCAGAGCCGGGGCTGCAAGTACAGGGCTGGGAGATCATGCTACAGGGAGCCCCTGGGGCTGGTACCCTGGGGTACCAGGGGCTTGCTTCCGGAGAGAGACACTCAGGGCTGAGTTTTTCCCAGGCCTCGCCTATCCCACCCAAGAAGTGAATGGAAGCCTTTCTGGTTCTCTCTAGAAGGATTCAGGGAAGGAAACTGGCACGGCTGTTAAGTCACTGCTAGGGACGCTCGTGTTGCACCGTATCAGAGTGCCTGGTTCAGGCGCCAGCTCCACTTCCAATTCCAGCTTCTTGGGAGACAGCAGGTGATGGCTCGGGGACTTGGGTCCCTGCCACTCACATGGGAGACCCAGATTGAGTTCCTGACTTCTGGCTTCAGCCTGGCCCAGCCCTGGCTGCTGTGGCCACGTGGGGAATGAGCCAGCAAATGGAAGATATCTCTGTGTCTCTCTGCCTTTCAAATAAGACAAAAACAAAATTTTAACAAATTTAAGGAGAAAGAAGGATCCAGAGAAAGAGGAGCAGGAAAGGGATTCTCAAATTACTGCGAGCTGGGGTTGTGGGTCAGTATGTGGCTAGTGTTGCATTTCCAACTGTTCACCTTTTGCATTGTCAGTAGAGTTATGGGCATAAACCTATCAGTTCATTATTTGCAAAATTTCCAAATACTCCCATGACACCCTGGAGACATGCACACACTCAGACACCCACCTGTAAACACACACGGTAATTACCAGATGCCACAGCCCACGCAGGTTTCCACGGCTGCTCTAGAGACAAGAGTTGACACTGATCCCCTTGAATCAGATGTGCGAGGATTGGTTTTCAACAAGAGACAAAGGGAGGAAGCCAGCATTGTCCTCACCAACACCGTGAGTGTTCAGATACCAAAGCTATCTGGAGTGCAAACCTCAACAGATCAAGTTCCCTGACCAAACTCAAAGTATTTCCTGGACTGTGTCGGCCCTAAAAGGCTAGAAGGACGCTGGAGCTCCTGGCATTTTGGTATTTCCAGCAATTAGTGGTGTTGAAGAATCCCTAAGGGGGCAGAGGATGGGGGGGTGGAGAATCCCAGGCAATGATTTCATAAAGGAAAAATAAACGAATCCCAAACAGGGGTGAGAGACTGAGTCAGATTTTTACTTTACTTTCAGGAAGAAGTTCATGTCTAGGTTTTATCTGCTGTGGACCCCGGCAGGTGCAGGCGAATCCTCAGGCTGAGCTGTGGGTCTCATTTTGACCCTGGGTCAGTTGTGTTAGTTCAAGTTTTCAGACAGACTTAGAATCATTAGTCGGGAATCTTCTCGTAAGCCGAGGCTTTCAACGTGGCCTCCTCCACCTCGAAGGCTGAGTGGTGATAACCGGAGAGGGGTGAATTTATGAAGTGAGCAGCTATTCAAAAACACCAGTCACTCCGAATTCATGGAAGCAGGTGCGAAATGACCAAGTTTCAACAGCTGAGGTAGGATGATACTTTGTAATCAGAGAAGCCCAGCCCGGGACAGGGGAAAGGGACACCGAGAGGAATCAGGGCAGGCTGTGCCTGGGGCCAGCACTTGGGAGCTGGGGGAACCCAGGCAGGGATGACAAGCTGATGGCTCGGCAGGGAATGTGGACCCAAGGGTAGCAGGGAGCCCCGCGGGGGATGCAAGGGACCCCAAGGAAAACAGAGCTCACCCCAGCTTCAGGAGGCAACCACTGCCTGCAGGCTTTTCTTTCATTCCACACAAATATTTAAAGTACAGTTGTAAATATTTTGCAAACCAAAAATATCAGCAGTGGGGAGAGGGGGGTGGGGAAGGAGGGGGGTAGAGGAAGTAGGGACATTCATGGATGGTTTTCTGCCTCTAATTTTCGACTGAAAAAGTCAGTAACATTCCCGTTGCTTGTATTAAAAATGTTTGTTTTGCTTAAGAGTCAGCCAACAAGAAAAGAAAGCCTCTCTCTCTCTCTCTCTCTCTCTCTCTCTCTTTCTCTCTCTCTTTAAAGAAACGTAGCAACCCAAGAAGGCAGGTGTATTTTATTGAATGGCACTTTTTGGAGTTCAGTTTTTAAAAAAAGAAAAAAAATGAGAACGTGGTCTCGGCACAGATCCTGGGACGGGGAGATTGGACATCACAGCGGCCTTTCCCAGAGTGCACCAAGCCCAGCGGAGTTCAGAAGCACCTGCCTCTTTTAAAGAATGGCATGCTCATGCCACCTCAGCCCCAGCAGTAGCGGGCATCTGGCCAGGAAAGGCCCCTACAGAGCCCCACTGTAGAGAAAGGGCAGGCCTGAAGGAGGACGGGAAGTGGACATGTAGGCTGAGGATGAGCCACACCAGCTAAGGCTGTTTGCTGGGTGCTTTGAATAAACAGAGATGTCCTATGGAGGAGATAGAATGTTCCAGGTTAACTCAACCTGGGTGGTGGTCTTGCCAACTAATTTTATTATATTTGAAAGGGAGGGAAGAAGGCAGGGGGCCAGGGAAGAGAAAGAGAATGAGGCAGAGAGAGAGAGAGAGAGAGAGAGAGAGAGAGAGAGAGAAATCTCCCATTCACTGGTTCAATACCTAAATGCCTGAAAAAGCTGGAGCTGAACCAAGCCAAAGCCCCAAACCCAGAACTCAATCCAGGGAGTGGGTTGGGTGGCAGGGACCCAAGTACTTGAGCCATCACCTGCTGCCTGCCAGGGGGCACATGAGGAAAAAGCTGGCATTGAGAGTGGAGCTGGGATTTGAACCCAGGCACTCCAGTCTGGAATGTGGGCATCCGGAGTTACAGCGTCTTTTTTTTTTTTTTTTTTTTTTTTTTTGACAGGCAGAGTGGACAGTGAGAGAGAGAGACAGAGAGACAGGTCTTCCTTTGCCATTGCTTCACCCTCCAATGGCCGCCACAGCCGGCGCACCGCGCTGATCCGATGGCAGGAGCCAGGTACTTATCCTGGTCTCCCATGGGGTGCAGGGCCCAAGGACTTTGGGCCATCCCCCACTGCACTCCCTGGCCACAGCAGAGAGCTGGCCTGGAAGAGGGGCAACCGGGACAGAATCCGGAGCCCCGACCGGGACTAGAACCCGGTGTGCCGGCGCCGCAAGGCAGAGGATTAGCCTAGTGAGCCGCGGCGCCGGCCACAGCGTCATCGTTACAGCTCTGCCAAACACCCAGTTACTGCTCTCTGTTTTCCTTTGACCCTTCTTTGGAGAAGCCAGAGCCTCAGGCAGCACCAGCAACATCACTTGCAGATCCCAGTGAAAAAAGAAGATGTGGGCTCCTTTTTCAACAGTTACTGAGGCTTTCATAGGGTAAGGAGAGCGCCCTGGGCAAGCTTTGGCCCTTCCTTGGAGTGTGCCTCTCCTGGTGTTGGGCCTGGGTGACCCTCCGCTCCTAAGTGGAGCCTGTTCCTTCTCGGGTAAGGCAGCGCTGTGGGGGTCACTCTTCAGGCTCCATCTTGCCAAAGCTTTCTCTCGCACGCCTTCCTTGCCAGGCCAGCCAGGAAATTCTGAGATCCCGGCTTTACAATCCAAAAGCAAGAGTAACTCCCAGAACAGCAGCCACACCAGACAGCTGCACATTTAAAGATCATTTCCCAAAAATAACCTTTGTTATACCTTCTTGTTTTAATTATAACAATACATGTCGATTGAAGAAAATTTTTAAAAATACAGAAACACAGGGCTGGCGCTGTGGCATGGTAGGTAAAGCCTCCACCTACAGTGCTGGCAACCCACATGGGTACCGGTTCTAGTCCTGGCTGCTCCACTTCCGATCCAGCTCTCTGCTATGGCTTCGGAAAGCAGTGGAGGATGGCCCAAGTGCTTGGGCCCCTGCACCCGCATGGGAGATTCGAAAGCGGCTCCTGGTTCCTGGCTCCTGGTTCTTGGCTCCTGACTTCAGATCAGCCCAGCTCTGGCTGTTGCAGCTATTTGGGAAGTGAACCAGCGGATGGAAGAACTCTCTCTCTCTGTCTCTCCCTCTCTATCTATAACTCTGCCTCTCAAATAAATAAATTTTAAAAATACAGAAAAAAGATCATAAAATTACTGGGTATCCAGTCACTCAGATATAGCCACTGGTGACATATAGTTATGTATTCTAATTAGTTTCTACATATGCTTTACACATGGATGTGTAGAAATGTAAATTTTCTAAAATGGAAGCATGCCATAATACTGTTTCATAACCCTGTTCCACTTAATTTTTTTTTACAGGCAGAGTTAAGACAATGGGAGAAAGAGACAGAGAGAAAGGTCTTCCTTCCGTTGGTTCACCCCCCAGATGGCCACTACGGCCAGCGTGCTGCATCGATCTGAAGCTGGGAGCCAGGTGCTTCTCCTGGTCTCCCATGGGGTGCAGGGCCCAAGCACTTGGGCCATCCTCCACTGCACTCCCTGGCCAGAGCAGAGAGCTGGCCTGGAAGAGGAGCAACCGGGACAGAATCCAGCACCCCAACAGGAACTAGAACCTGGTGTGCCGACGCCGCAGGTGGAAGATTAGCCTAGTGAGCTGCGGCGCTGACTCCACTTAATATTTTAATATTTCCCTTTGTCATCAAATATTCTCTAATTGTCTCATCTTTAGGAGTTGTACAGCAGTTACACAGACTTTATATTATGTAGAGGGACAGAATATATATTTCAATGTACTTAACTCATATATATATATAATTTGCACTTGTATTCTCACGTAATATGTGTATGCATGAGACTAAAATGTATTTAATTAAGCTGGAGGGTATGAATTTTATTAGGATTTGCAAAAACACCACAATCCCTGTGCAGCCACATTGGTCAGACTGACAGTAGAATTTCTTTCTCTATTTGCTGACTTTGTAGCTTTTAAAAATGAGGAGTTAAACTGACTTCTTTAAATGACAAACTAAGAAGAGAACGAGGGGACCCTCAGCTTTGGAACAATGTTATCCCAGCACATTGGCACAGTTCTGTCCAGCAATTAGCTCACCAACTGCAATCCTGCTGGATCTAAGACATAAATGGCATTTTTTGACACACGCAAGTGACAGATGATTCTTTTGGAATCTACCGGTGTTCACAAAGGAGATAAGCAGCAATATTCCTGCCTATGAAACTGGAGCGTTTCCTCATTCAGTCACAGAGGTGGGGGGTGGCCAGGAGCCCACAGGTGAAAGAGAAGAATACTAAGCACCCACCACGACATTGCCCAGCGAGGCAGGGGACTCACGGAGCGACAGTGCATTTCAACATTCTTTCGACAGTTCAGTCAACTTCTCATAAAAGCAACAGTAAATGCTTTTTCAAGGGGGGTATGTGCACCCTGGTAGTTTTGCGTGATTTGTTTTCTGTTATTGAACTATGCTACCCTGGAAAATGCTCAGCTATAAATGCCATTCTTTATAAACATGCGCTGGGCCACTGATACATGGCTTTGCAGTTCTCTTTGAACTCAATGTGGCTGCAATCCGTTGCCTTCTCACCAGAGCGAGGGCCTGGGAAGAGGAGCTGGAGAGGCAAAGGTCAGGGGTTGTGCTGGAAACAGCATCTCTCCCAGGAGGCAGGACGGGTTGGTGAGGCTCAGCAGCTCCCTTGCGCCAGGGACTGTGCCAGCTGCTGCCATGCGTCTTCTCTTGTTAACCCGCCAGCAGCCCTTTGAAAAGCAGGACATGCCCAGTTGTTAGAGTGGGAAACGGAGACTCTGCCCACTCTAAAGTCATGCCACTGTGGGTGGCAAAACGGAAGTGAGACTCAGATCTCCTCAATCCCTAGGGAACACTGTTTCCAATAACCTGCCCCAGCTCTTTGGAGGGATGGGAACAGACACCCACACCATCTCCTGTCTTTGGAGGACTTTGGGGACAGTTCTGGTGGCAGAATAGCACTGGGAACCTTTCAGAATGATTTTTCAAAAGTTTCCCTCTTTGGCAGCATCAGCTAGGTGCCAGCTTGTGTGGATTCCTTTAAAGATCCTAACCTGGGCTAGAGAATCCCAGGGAATAAGCCAACATTTTCCCGGTGACCTTTACACAGACCTAAACTTTGGAACTTCCTCTAAGAGTTGCAAAAGGAAGTGTGTGTGTGTGTGTGTGTGTGTGTGTGTATATGCACAATGGACACTAAGCGCAAGGTATAAGAGGGCAAAAGAGGGAGCAAAGGCACCTGGAACTTCATACGGTGACACAAGAGAGCTGAGGTGTGCGCACCCAGGCCAGAGACCCTCTCTAGCCCACTGCACAGGCTCCCCGCCATCCTCATATCTACAGCCCTCCCACAACACCTATTTCACATATGTGCACCTCTGCAAAAATCTCACGGTTTTCTGCCGGGCCATCTTGGCTTCTCTTGGAGAATGAAATGCGTTCTGGGGTGGTTTCTTCCTGGATATCAAACTCCAGCAGCTATCAGGCCAAGGGAGACTGCTGGGTCAGGTCAGCTCAGATTGGGGTATAGCTCCTCAGGCAACAGGGACCATCATAGCCATTCTTGCCCCATGACAACACACAGCCCCACCCGCCCCCCAAATCAATACACGTGCTAGGTTTTCCTCTTTGTACCAGGCACGTCCTTTACTCAGACAGGAAAACACCCAGAGCTTTGAGGACCAGTTGGAGCAAGGCACTGCTCATCTCAGGAGGCCCCACTGCACGGCTGATGAGCAAAGGCCTGGAGGAGGCACTGAACACCTGCCATGGACGCTCATGGACAAGGAGGGGAGCTGACACACTTCCAGTTACTGTGGGACTTGCGGCCCATCTGCCCACGCACCACCTGACCCCAGATACTCACGACGCTGGTTCATCCTGACCACATCCCTTGGGAGTTTGTTAGAAATTCAGGATCTCAGGCCCCTCCCCTGCTAACTGAACAAATCCCGGATTTCTCAAATGAGCACAGAGGCTCACCTCCATCAACTGCAGAGAAGGGCGACCCCGCTGGTTGGTTGTTCCTTGGAATCACCTGGACAGACTCTGGACCAGTGGTTGGGTCCCACCACTAGGTTTAGACTTGGTTTGTCTGGGGTGTGGCCCAGACAGCAATGTGCCTTGAAAGCTCCCCAGGTAAGGTTGGCAGATTTAGTAAATGAAAATACAGAATGCCCATTTTAGTTTGGATTTCAGGTAAACAACAATCATTGTTTTTTACTGTGCATATTCCAGGCAATATTTGGACATACATTAGGAATCTTGTGTGTGTCTGTCTCAAAGTTAAATTTAACAAGGTAAATTTAACAAGGCACTCTACCTTTTCATTGGCAACCCAGTCCTTGAGTGATGCTCATGTTGAGAAGCTCTGCTGTAAATAAAGATTCTGTTTTCACAAAGACTCACCCCACAATTTGCTGGCTGAACGATCCTCATTTCAGATATTTTCTCCCAGGGGTCATGTTCACACTTTTGGAAAGAAGGACTTTCTTATCATGACCATGAGCAACCATCAGGTCTACAGAAGTCCAGAAACCCCAGACAATGTAGAAATGGCATTGGCAGGTGGTCAGTACGTAGGAGACACGTTCTGTAGCTAATAATTTTTGTCCTTGTCACATATTCACCTTGTCAGGACTCCATAAATGTCTTGTATTCAACTCTTTTTAAAAAATGATCTACAAAAGGGTAGCAGTTAAAGCTGTGCTTCAGATTTAATTGGGTGTCCTATGTTTTTATTTGTTAAGTTTGGCAACTCTATGGAGAACCCACTCTGCTAAAACACTCAGAAATATATCCTGAGAAATTTGCTGTCGCAGATTCAGTACTTGCCCTGACCTCTGCTAAACTCTTTTTACTCCAGACCCCTGAACTTCAGCAGGTCAAGTCGACTGCAAAAATGTGACTACTCTGCTAGCCAAGAATTCCAGTTCATTCTTCACCGGTCCTGTTATTTAAGTTGCATTTAATAGTTTGGCCTTTATCTCACTCATAAATCACATGTGGGAGAAATTAATATTGACAGACATTTGTTGCTAATAAAATGATCCCAACTTCCTTGGTATTTTCTTTCTTGCATTATTTTGCAAAGAATGCAATGAAGACAAGCAGTGGCTACAAAAGAGGAAACGGAGCCGCAGAGATAAGGCGGGATGCACGGGAAATGATGCTTCCTGCACTGGTGGCTCCCACGTGGAATCTGGGGCTGGGGATGCTGCAGAAACCTTGCGGCGGAGGTTGATGGATCACAAGTGCACTCAGCCAAAGAACACAAACCTTGTGGGAAGCCCTGGGGGGGATTCTGGACTGGGACCCAGCTGCCTAAGGCAGGTAGGGGGGAAGGAGTGGGAAGAGGACTGTGTGCTGGAGAGGGCCCGTTGCAGCCACAGCCCAGGCCAGTTTCTGGGAGGCGACTGTATTTCTGTCCTCTTCCCTTCCACGTGTTCCCTGGCCTGATTCCTCCCCCATCCTTACTGTGGGCCTGCAAACAGCAAAGTCTCCGTGTGTGAATGGAGGCTGAATGGACAGACTGAACTGGCCAGCTGGGTGTTCAGGCTGACATCAGCCCAGTAGACATCCACAAAGGGAGAAGATGGGTTTGTCACTGTGGCTCAGCAGGTTTATCTGCGGTTTTCAGTGTCAGCATCCCATAGGGGTGCTGGTTCGAGTCCTGGCTGCTCTACCTCCAATCCAGCTCGCTGCTAATGTACCTGGGAAAGCACTGAAGGTGGCCCAAATGCTTGGGCTCCTGCCCCCACGTGGGAGACCTGGATGAAGCGCTTGGATTCTAAGCTTCGGATCATCCCAGCTTTGGCCATTGAGGTCATTTGGGGAGTGAACCAGCAGATGGAAGATATCTCTCTCTCTCTCTCTCTCTCTCTCTCTCTCTAACTGCCTTTCAAATAAATAAATAAATCTTAAGAAAAAGAAAGGTGGAAAAGAGGAAAAGAATGAGAGCAGAATAATGAATATGAAAAATGAAAGCTATTTTTTAAAAAAATCCCATAGGATGCATTCAAGGGTATAGGGGTTACAAATAAAATATAATTACAATGCAATTATATTTAACTACAATATAACTATATAAATACCAGAGTTTTAAAAATAATAAAATGTAATAAATAACTGAATGCCAACAAGTTGGAATTGTGTGCATATATTCTGTGTGTGTGTGCATGGAATTTATGGGAAAATGAAATTTAAAGATAAGTTGATTTTGATGCAAAAGTTTTTTTTTTAATTCAGAGATAGTTTTTTTTCCTAATACACATTTTTTTTTATTTGACAGGTAGAGTTAGACAGTGAGAGAGAGAGACAGAGAGAAAGGTCTTCCTTCCGTTGGTTCACTCCCCAAATGGCCACTACGGCCGGCGCTGTGCCAATCTGAAGCCAGGAGCCAGGTGCTTCTTCCTGGTCTCCCATGCAGGTGCAGATGCCCAAAGCACTTGGGCCATCCTCCACTGCCCTCCCGGGCCACAGCAGAGAGCTGGACTGTCAGAGGAGCAGCCAGGACTAGAACCCGGCACCCATATGGGATGCCGGCGCCGCAGGCAAAGGATTAGCAAATCGAGCCACAGCACCAGCCCCCCAATACACATTTTTCATGAATATTTTGAAGACCCCTTCTATGTATGGATTTCAATTTTATTGTCATCAAAACAAACATGCGCACATATCATTTGTATATAGGGAGATAGTTATATGGCACTGGTTCTTAAGTGCAATGCCAGAACCAGTTTTACCTGGGCACTCCTGAAAAATGCAAGTCCTCAGGTCCCTCCCCAACCCCATTGAATCAGAGATTGGGAGTGGGGCCAGAAATTGGGGTCCAACATTCTTCACTCCTCACTGCAGGGGATTCTTTTTTTTTTTTTTTTTTTTTTTTTGACAGGCAGAGTGGACAGTGAGAGAGAGAGAGACAGAGAGAAAGGTCTTCCTTTGCCATTGCTTCACCCTCCAATGGCCGCCGCGGCCGGCGCGCTGCGGCCGGCACACCGCGCTGATCCAATGGCAGGAGCCAGGTACTTATCCTGGTCTCCCATGGGGTGCAGGGCCCAAACACTTGGGCCATCCTCCACTGCACTCCCTGGCCACAGCAGAGAGCTGGCCTGGAAGAGGGGCAACAGGGACAGAATCTGGCGCCCCGACCAGGACTAGAACCCCGTGTGCCAGCGCCGCAAGGCGGAGGATTAGCCTAGTGAGCCACGGCACCGGCCTGTAGGGGATTCTGACACTTGCCAGAGTTTGGGGACCTTTGGTAGAGAAGATAAACGCAGTGGAGAAAAACCAGGGAAGTGAGAGCACTGCCATGGAGAAGGGTGTTGGCTATTTTAAATAGAACAACCAGGGAAGGCTCTCTGAGAAGGGTGACTTTCAAGCAGAGCACATAATAGAAGTAAGGAAGGAGGATGAAGTTGATAAGTGGGTGGAAAGTATTTCAGACTTGATGGAACCGCAAGTGCAAAGGCCCTGAGGCAGGATCATGTTTCATGGGTCCAAGAAATAGCAAAGAAACCAATGTAGCAGAGCCTGTGAGCTAGAGAGAGAGTATCAGAAATGAAGTCAGCTTCTCTCAAATAAATTAGTAAATACAACGAAATAAAAAGGAAGATGAAGAGGGGCAGATATGGGGGCAGACTCCACTGGACATGCACCTGCTTTATCTAGCACTTTATTTGTTAGCTAAGAGTATTTCCAGGGGTGGGGTGGGGGTGCTTGGCACAGTGGTTAAGACGCCACTTGGGACACAAATATCCCATCTCAGAGTGTTTGGGTGATGGCTCAAGTACTTGGGCCCCTGCCACCCGTGGGATAGACTCAGATTGAGTTCCAGGTTCCTGCCTTAAGCCTAGCCCAACCACAGCCACTGAAGGCATCTGGTTTGAACCAGCAGAAGAAGAGCTCCTTCTGTATGTCTGTCTATCTCCCTGACTTTTTTTTTTTTTTTTTTGACAGGCAGAGTGGACAGTGAGAGAGAGAGAGAGAGAAAGGTCTTCCTTTTTGCCATTGGTTCACCCTCCAATGGCCGCCAGCGCATCGCGTTGATCCGAAGCCAGGAGCCAGGTGCTTCTCTCCTGGTCTCCCATGTGGGTGCAGGGCCCAAGCACTTGGGCCATCCTCCACTGCACTCCTGGGCCACAACAGAGAGCTGGAATGGAAGAGGGGCAACCAGGACAGAATCTGGCGCCCTGACTGGGACTAGAACCCGGTATGCCGGCACCGCAGGCGGAGGATTAGCCTATTGATCTGTGGCGCTGGCCCTCCCTGGCTTTTAAATAATTTAAAAAAAAAATAGTATTTCCTTTACCACAGGTAAGCTTTAGTGACTCAGCTGATCTCACTCCTTCAGGACTCCAAAAAGCCTTGGCCACACAAAGAATTTGATGTAGGCTACTGATTACAGAAGGGTGGAAGCCAGGAGGAGCCACACACGTGGATGGAACACCCTGCGGGGCACCCAGCAGCTCCCCCAGACTGTCCGCCCTGCAGCCTGGAGCCCGGCCCTGCAGGCGGCCTGGGGCTCCTTGCTTCGTCACTTCCAAGGCACAGCAGGCATGTTCAGCCAGGTCACTGTCCCTTCACTGTGCTGGGCAGGCTGGCTCTGAATGCGCTACCAAAGCCTGACAGGGCAGCAGGGTCTTCCTCGTTCCCCTTTATCGGGACCCCCTCTCTCCTTTCTTCACCCCAATCTCCTCTCCTCCACGACACTTGGGGGTAACCTGCACATTTAACACTGATCAGCTGGGTCAGGCTTTATGGCACAGCAGCGAAGACTCTGCATCCCACATCCAAGCGCCTGATTAGAGTCCTGGCTGGTGGGCTCCCAATTCCAGCTTCCTGTGAATGTACACTCTGAGAAGCAGCAGGTGATGGCTCAAACAGTGGGGTCCCGGACACCCACAGGGGAGACCATGACCGAGCTCCCCAGTACTCACAGCTGCAGCCTGGCCTCGTTCTGCCTATTGTGAGCATTTGACAGAAGTTTTCCCTCAGTCTCTCAACCTCAGTCTCTCTCCCCACCTCCCATGCTTTGGCTTTCAAATAGAAATAAATAAGTAAATAAATAAATAAAATTTAGAAAACTATCAACAAAATAACATGCTCAATGGCACTGAACTCATTAGACTTTTCCATGGATTTTTTTTTTTTAAGATATACTTATTTATTTGAAAGTCAGAGTTACAGAGAGAGGAAGCAGAGGAGAAGGAGGAAAAAGAGGAAGAGGAGGAAGAGGAGGAGGAGAGAAAGAGATTTTCCATCTGCTGGTTCACTCACCAGATGGTCATAACTGCTAGGGCTGGGCCAGCATGAAGCCAGGAGCCACAAGCTTCTTCCAGGTCTCCCACATGGGTAGCAGGAGTCCAAGCACTTGGGCCATCTTCCCTGCTTTTCCGAGGCACATTAGCAGGGAGCTGGATCATAAATGGAGCAGCTGGGACCCGAACCTATGCCCGTGTGGGATGCAGCTGTACCTGCTACACCACATCAACCCTTTCCACGATTTGAACTAGATAACACGTATAGAGCCTGCAAGTCCACGTCTCCCCTGTCTCCCACTCAGTTATCACACTTGGTACCACCGTTGGATTTATGAGTTTTAACAGCAAATCCCAAATCAGATTCCCGTTCTCCAGATTTATGGTGTCCCACTTCCCTTTTACACAATTCCTAAGCCAACATAAGCCTCAGATCCAGCCCATCTCCCTCTCCTTGGGGGTGTGAAGTGGTATGTCACTATGATTTTGATGTACATTTTCCTAAGAGCTAATGATGCTAAATATTTTTTCATGTGCTTATCACCATTCACATATCTCCTTTAGAAAATATTTATTCAAAACCTTTGTGCATTTTTTAGCTTGGCTATGTATCTTTTTTATTAATATCATCTTTTATGCATTCTGGATATTAATATCTTATCATATGCATGGTTTAAAAATATTTTCTTCCATTCAATGAATTGTCTTTTCACTCTCTCAACAGGATTCTTTGATGTACAGAAGAGTTTAATGTTAATAAAGTCCAATTTATATATTTTTCCTACAATTGGTCCATTAAGATGGTGAGAGTTAAAAAGGATAAAAATAGCAAAGAACAAGTGTTGGTGAGGAGATGGAGAAATTGGAACCCACAGGCATCACTAGTGGAAATGTAAAATGGTGGTCACTGTGGAAACAGACCGGTGGCCTCTCAACATGGTAGACGTGGAATTACCCTATGATCTAGCGAGCCTACTCCCTAATGTATACCCAAAGGAATAGCAAAGAGCGGCTTCTACAGATACATGCATGCCAGCGTTCATAGAGGCATGATTCACAGTAGCCGAAAAGCAGAAGCAGCCTAAGCTTCCATCAGAGATGAATGGATAAACAAAGTGTGGTCTATACGTCCACTGGAATTTTACTCAGCCATAACAAGAAACAAAACTCTGATGCACGCCAGAACCTGGGTGAACCATGAAAACAGTGTGTTAAGTACAAACAACACTACCTACACAAAATGGCCAGGATTAGCCACTTCAGGGAGACAGAAAGTAGACGGAGGTTACCGGGGAAACCGAACCCCTATAATATAAAAGCAGGCGCACAGGCTCTTGGCTGACCCCCTAAGGTGTCCTTGCCTGTCCTTTATCAGAAGGAATTCCCTGACCTGAAGGAGTTACCTAGCTGGCCTTACAAGGTTCACTGGACCCAAGGAGTCATTTGCCCCTGCAATAGCTAAGAACCTTGATGGCCAGTGTTGTCCTGGGCTGGTTTGTGTAGGGGATTCCAGGTCTAGGCAGAATGCAACTGCCCCCCTTCACATAATCCCCAGGCCAACTGGAGCCAACCTGGCCATCAGAAATTCCCTAAAGAGCATGGCATCACTGACCAATCAAAGCAAGGTCAAGAGTACCATTGGCCAACCAGGAACTTGGACACAAGCTGCTCATGCTCCTCTCAGCCTTGATTTCAGTCTGGAAGAACCTTCAACCCTAACTCCTTGGGGAGCCCGGGGAATTAAGCAATAGCTCTCCGGCTCCTTGCTGTGTTCTTTGTAATAAATATATATATATTTTCCACCACCTTGATGTCAGTGATTGGCTTTCTGCATGTCAGGTGAGTTGGGGGGGGGGGTCTACAATAATGCTTCCAACTACTTTGGGGCGTTGTTTGGCAACACAAGAGGCTAAAGGGAGAGAAATGTGGGCAGTTATTTCTCAGTGGGTACAGAGGCTCTGTTCTGGGTAATGAAAAAGTCTTAGAAATACACAATTGCTCAGCAGTGTTGGTAAACTACTGCCATTGAATTGCATACTTGGAAATGGTCAAAACGAAAAATTTCATGTTATATATGCTTTCGATAGACACAAAAAATTTTAAGTCTGTAGGATGGTAGGCCAGATGTGAACAGGGATTTAAAAAATTTATATATGAGTTTCACAGTCACCAATCTCATGCACACCCCTGCAGCCACTGCCAACTGCCAGCCCGTACCCTTCTTGTCTTTTGAGGATCTTGTCATACAGAGAGGATGCAGACTCAGGTGAAAGGTGTGCAGGGGGTCCAACAGGACAGCAGCATAAAAAGAGGAGGGGGATACAAAGAGACTTTTCAGCAGCTACTGTGATGGGGAAACCTTGAGATGAGGGCAAGATGTACAAAAGGGCAGTGTGTCCCCTTTAAGACCATCTAGAACCAAGATCATCACACTTCTTCGAGAGCTGGGGCAGGATTTCTGTTTCTCTGAACACAACACTGTGTGAGGACGCGCTAATAGTGATGTCTGATTTTGTGCAGGTTTCCCGGACAATGGTCCTTGATCCCCACCCAGCAGGAGGCAGCCCAGCCCCGCCTCCATCGGGACACTGTCCACCACTGATGAAGAACACCTGTCCGTGGGCACTGAGGCAAGATGGTGCTGCACGAAACAGCACAAAAACGTCCCTCCAGGAAAATCTGGGCGCAAAAACTCCCTGGCCAGGGGCCATTTGGCTCTCTGAGGCACAGTTTCACATGTTCACATCCTGCAGGTCCTACCAGCGGCTCTCTGAACCCACAGCACCCCCAGGCTTCTTCACCGACGGCCCCTCCCACGTGAAGCCCATAGTCGCTCCTGGGATAGCCTCTGCACATGCCCTTCCCCTAGATCTGCAGTGTGCTCCTGCCTGGAACGTCCTCTCTTCCCTCTCTGCCCACGGAAGTCCTACCCAGCGCTGAATCCACCTTGTCCTCAATGCCCTCTCCAAATTCCAATTTGCAACCACGTCTGCCTGACCTGCTCTGCCCTAGTGTTTGTTTTCACTGCCTCCCACTTCGCTCCTTAGTGCCGCTCGGCCTCCCTTTGTTCTCTCACTCACACAGGGAGCCCCGAACCCCTGCACTGGCCCTGTGAATAGAGCTCACATCACACACGCTCAGGACTTCTGATTCCCACACTAACCTAGCACTCTGCCAGACACAGACCAAGCACTTAGTAAAAATGTGTTTATTTTCTCAGTTGATTGCAAGATCATTCCTTTTCTTTCTTTCTTTTTTTCTTTTTTTACAGATTTGTTTTATTTATTTGAAAGGCAGAGAGAGAGAGAGAGAGAGAGAGATTGATTGATTGATCTTCCATCTGCTGGGCCATTCCTCAAATGGCCACAATGGCCAGGACTGGGCCAGGCCAAAACCAGTAGCCAGGAGCTTCATCCAAGTCTCCCAAGTGAGTGCAGGAGCCAAAACATTGAGAACATTTTCCGCTCCTTTCCTAGGCACATTAGCAGGGAGCTGGATTGAAAGTGGAACAGCCAAGACTCAAACCACGGAACTAGTAAGATCTAAGGCAGTTGGTTGGGGATTTCTGGGAATGGATTTTTTTTTTTTTTCTGGACAGAACATACCCAGACTTAGAAGGAAAGCCTTTTGCCCTCTTCCCTCCCTTTCTGTATGGGAAGAACATGATTTTGGAGGCCTTGCAGCCATTTTGTGGCCATGTGGGAAATGTAGCTCACAAATAAAGGCAGAGAGCAGTGACAGAAGCACCATGTGTTCTTGATGACACCCTGAGCCACTGAACTTCCACTGGGGACTTTTCCTTTTGAGCTTTTTGTGGTGTGTGAAAAACACAGATCTAGATTAATTGGAAATGTCGGCCCTTTGCCCTCATCCACCACCAGACTCTTCAGGGCAACAAGTCCTATGAGCAGTTCTCTCCTCTCTTTCTCCTTCTCTTCCCTGCCCCTGCCTGGGAAGTTGGAAGACCAACCTCAGGGAGGGACAGACATGAATTCAAACAGAGCCTACATCTACAATGCTCCCAAGAAGGCCAACGATTTTACAAGCTCAGCGTGATCCTAAGAATGTATTAAATCACTGGGAATGTTTTGAGACCTCAGACTCAACAAATCTGAGCCTTTTTCTTGACTTATCAAACCTGCCACACACAGGACATTTGTGATAAGCTCCACGAATGGGAACCATATGGCCACTGCCTGGTCAGAGCATAGGAGAAAGTGGCATGCGTGTCTAACAGGAAGCTCTCTTGGTCGCGCCTTTTACTTGATCCTTAATGCTTTCTTTTGCTTACATAACAAAAGAATCATTAATGGTGAGGTACTCTTCTCTCTCTCTCTCTCTTTTTTTTTTTTTTTGACAGATTCCTTCGCCTGATTAAGGTGATGATCTCAAGTAGTAAGGACCCAAAAAACCGCTCAGCCTTAAAGGATTTTTCCTTAGAAATGTTACACTGAGAACCATTGAACTTGGCACATGGAGAGTTGTCTAATGATAATTAAAAACCCCATAACATTGATATCTTCCTTGACTTCTCTGTAAACAGCCCAGGACTATGCACTCTGCTCTTCTTTGATGGGTTTACTCCTCTGCCTACCCAATAGAAGTCATTTTCTTCTTCAAGTACTAATCAACCAGCAGCTAGGAAAAGACATTGTCCCCAACTCCCACACAAGCCAGAGGGATTTTTTTTTTGATACTTGACAAATCAAAGGCCTTTAAATCATGTTTAATAATGGGAAATTTTAAGGCTTTTAATGCAGACCTTTCTATAAAAACTCTTTTGGCTTGAGATTCAAATCTTTGGCACACTACAGAGGCACGTGGAGGATAAACTGAAGTCACTTGCGTTATTTGAGGAAACGAATGTCATTACTTCACTCCATGGCTATTTCAGAACCCAGTGAGGAGTAGAGCAGGGCGCTTTGGGATGAATCACAGAGCCAGAGATGTGTGAGAGGAGCAAAGACACAGCTCACAGAGGGCAAGAACAAACATGCCATCACTGAAACTTCCGTTATCTTTGTCATCAAAAAAAGTTAGTAAAATGATGGAGTGCAGTACAACCATTCACCTACCAAAGTTTGAATGATATATACATATATGTAATAATCCATGCCGGATACAGAATCCTGGACCACAGACTGCCTCACAGGAGTCTGGATGGGTACAGTTTCAAGTCATTTTTATTAAGAGTTCGGAAAAGTCCCATACCTTTTTGAGCCAGGAATTCCATTTGGAGAAGTTGTGGTGTAGTAGATCCATGCTGAAGCAGTCACTGGATTTCAGAGCCACCTGAAATCAATGAAAATTTATTCTCATTTTATCTGAAAGGCAGAGAGACAAAAAGACAGAAACAGATAGGGAGTTAGGTATCTTCCATCTGCTGGTTTACTCTCCAAATATCTGCAACAGCTAAGGCTGGGCTGGTCCAAAGCCAGGAGCTAGGAACTGAATTTTGGTCTCTCCCAGGGGTTGCAGGGACCCAAGAATTCGGACGTCTCCTGCAAGGTGCACATTAGTAGGAAGCTGGAATTGGAAGTGGGGCCAGGACTCAAATCTAAGCACTCGGACATGGGGGGCAGGACGCCCAAGCAGCACCTTAACTGCTGCACCAAACATCCAGCCCTGTGGAAATGCCTTTAATATGTTTACACTCCTTGATCTGGCCTATAAAATCTGGCCTATGGAATTAATCTGAAATTTAGATACAAAGAATATGATGATCACTGATCATTATAAGAAGCAAAAAGTTTAAGTACTCAAAGATTGGGAAATAATTGAGCAAATTTTGCTTCAGCCATCCAAATTAAAAAGTATGAAGCCACTGAAAATTATGTTTCCAAAGGCATATTAATGTCATGCAAACACACTTATGTATGTCAAATTTAAAATGAAATTATATAAAACCATATAACATGATGTCAACCACATATTAAATATCTACACACTTAAAAGTGAAGAGAAACACAACAAAAGTTATCTACAGTTGTAAGATCTTGAGCTCTCTTTATATCTTAGTTTCAATTTTTAAAAGTTGTTACTTTTATGGTCAGAAAATATAGCTTATTTTAAATCACTAGAATAAAGTGGATTTTTTTTATTTGTATTTACCCATAGTGAATGAAATGGATTCACACTAATGTCGCCTGGAGCCCTTTTATGCATTTATCTATTTATCTCTTTTACCTTGCGGCTGATTTTTCTTTTCTCTGGTCAAAGATGAGCTGGGTTCTCCATGAACTCATTAAAAAGCATTAATGTTCCAGCAGCTTCCTGCACTTTGACCCATCCCCTCCCAAAGCTGGCCCTCTTGCTGCAGCCTGCAGCTCAGCCACTCCTCTGTCATAACCAACTCTAGCTCTAGATGAAAGGGCTGAACTGGCTCCATTCAACATCTTGGGTCTGAAGAGTAAGCCTTGCTATTGGAGCATGAAGGAGCTCCAGATGTGCTTTGCCCTGCTTAACCACACATCTGACTCTTGCCCTAGGCAAGGTAACGGGTGCAGTATCGAACCCCTTGTAGGACCTGAGCTGGACATGCCTCTTCCATTTCCTTCTCTGTCTCTGCTGCAAAGTTTGTGACTTATTAATGAACTTGCCACGTGTTGTTTACTAGTCAGATTGCCTGTTAGGATGTGGGGAGCTTAAGAATTATACCCGCCCCCAGATGATTCTAATTTAATTCTCGAGCAGGGAAAGGGGACGCCTGGAATCAACGTTTTACAAGCTCCCTAGAGGAGCTGAATGTACAGCCTTGAACCAAACTAACTGGCCCAGGGTCTCTGTAGATCAAGACTGTGCAACTAAGTCCTGCTGAGTGTGACGGGATCTGACAAATGACTTAAATGATGGAAATGACTTCTCTGTGTCAAAGACTCATCCATGGAGACCCAGCTCTCACGTGACTTTGGCTAGTTTCTCTACCACAGTAATCCTAACCAACTCTAAGCTCCAGGCTGGTTCCATAAGCCTGCTGGCCAGCTACACGTCTTCCCCATCGGTCTCTCAATGCCACATACCCTAGACTCGCCTGCCACCCTCTCCTCTTGGCCTCTTCCTTTGCTGTGCTGTATCACTGATGTTACCTCCAACTCATTTATCCCTAACCTCAAATCCTGAGGAGCAGGGGTCAGAAATGGACAAACTTTCACAACTCAAGCTTGAGAGGGAAATGTAGGACCCCAGGGAAACAGAGCATCTTCCATCAAATGCATTCAGAACCTCAGCTTTAAAACACTGCAGTGCAAACCACACAGGTCAACGCCTTTGCTTACCACCCTCTTCTGGCATCTCCCTCCTTCGTATCTCTCTCCACTCTGTCTCTTCTGCATTCTCCCTGCTGCCGGCCTGGGCTGTCCAACCCTTGTTTCTCATCTGAGCAATGGGGCACAGCCTGACTGCATTTGTTCTCCACAGTTACGCTGAGTCATCACTCACCACATCACCAATCGGAGAAATTCCTGGAGCTCTCAGACCTTGGAACCAACCTGCCTGGGTTTGCCTCTTCCCTCCACCATTTTCTAGCCATGTGACGTTGGACGTATTTCCTAAACCCAGTGTGCTTTGATTTCCTTATTTGCAAAACAGGACAAATAATTACGATACGTCATTAAGTGGTTGTAAAAATTCAATTAGCTAATACATGGAACCTGTCAGATTCTTGGCCCAACACAGGCACCACATATATACGGACTGTTATATTTTGTATACATATTGTTCGATTATTAACTAAATTCCAACTCTTCCAAGCCTACCACACCCTGATTGCTTTCTGCCTTCTTTCCTAACCCTTTATTGCTTTTCTCCTCCTCACCAGTATCTGTCCCACTAGAGAATTTATCTGCAATTTCTTGCCTCCTGGCCTTTGCTTACTCTTTGTTGCCTGGGATGCCTTATCCTCATTTCTGGCTATGGAGATTCTGTGAATTCTTCAAGTCCAGCTCATTGGCAAACTTACTCTTGACCCCCTCACTGACGCCTGAACTTGGAATTAGTTTCTCCCTCATAAGTGATATATTTGCCACTCACTTTCAACATCTAACAATTGTGCCTTTTATTACAGGAGGCATTTTGTGGCTTCCTTCTTTCTCCTACCTCTCCTACAATGCCAGCTTGTCTAAGACAGTGTGAGTTCCTAAGGGACCCAGTTCTTGCCTTGTTCCTATTTTAAATGCTTACAGGTTTTATTGTAACTTATATTTTATGACCTTGCACTTAGCAAAATGCCGGGAGGAGAGAAGTTTTGTTAAGTTTGTTGGTGAGGGTTGTTAGATGTATGTAGATGCTCTCATGTCTATTCCCAGCTGAAACAGACACTTGGTAATTATCTGGTGACTATAAATAGGGTGCGAAATTGGACACTCAGGACAAAATAGTATCTGAGAACCAAGTGGTCTGCCCTGGGTGTCTACACTGATGAAACTAATGCTACAAATCTGATAGCCATTGCTATTCATGTCCATTAAGAACTTTCTGGTTGTGAGTAACAAAAACCCAATTCAAACAACAGAGGACATTTGATGCTACCTGGCAAGGAAGTAGAAAGGTTCAACAAGGTTTGCTCCAGTAGCTCTACAATGTCACCAAGCAACATTTCCTCCCCATCATGCACACGTTGTATTGAATCTCAAGGCTGGCTTCCCTTATGGTCATGAGGCAGCTTCCAGAAGCTTCCAAGAAACACATGCTTCCACACTCATGTCCACTGGCAAGGTCACCATTTTGCACAACTCTAGGGTGCACCATTTCCTGAACTGCATTAAACACAATGCAAGTGGTTCCTCTGGATCTGTGCCAGGAGATGGCTCTGTCCACCAGAAAGACTCTCCCTAAGGGACATCCACAGAAGTGACAGGAAACTTTAACACTCACAGCCCACAGGAAACACCCTGTGACACGGATAGGTCTTACCTTCTCTGCCAGTCAGAACCAAAGAGTGGAACCAATCAGACTGACGCATCGCAGCATCCCCGTTTGTAAGACTCCGAGTTACTGTCAAAATCAGAAGATGGACAGACTGTGCCCTCTAAGTGGCTCTAGAGAGTGGGCTTCCACTCGAAATGCTTCCTCCCAGAGATATTTTTACCCACATTAATTCTCATCCAGGAAGATATATTTGGCCTATTTTTTAAAAAAATTATTTAATTTATTTAAAAGGCAAAGAGACAGAGAGACAAACAGAAAAGACAAACAGACAAAAGACAAACAGAAAGAGATCACAGCAGCCAGGGCTGAGCCAGGCTGAAGCCAGGAGCCAGGAACTCAATCTGGGTGTCCAGAGCAGGTGACATCTGAGCCGTCACCTGCTGCCTCTCAGGGTGTGCATCAGCAGAAAGCAGCCATCGGAAGTGGAGCCAGGCTCAAACCCAGGCTCTCCGATAAGGGCTGCAGGTGTTCCACAGGGCACCTTAACAGCTGGGCCAAACGCCCACCCCAGGTCGATCTCTTTTAAAATGAATGATGTTTTTATACTGTCTCACTGATACTTTGAGCAAAATTTTAAAAAATGGTTTTCCCACATGTAGTGATATTTCTGACCTCTCAACACAGTCTATATTTTCAGTTTTACTGGAGTTAAATCTTTCAGATGAGACCAAGGAGACCAGAAGTCTGGGCTGTGTCATTTATTAGTTATTTTACTCTGAACTAGTCATGTCATGTCTTTATTGCAGAACTTCATTCATCCAACAACAGGATGTAGAAAAAGCTTAGTAGGTGCTTGCTAAGGGCCAGGTTCTGTTCTAGATGCTCAAGACAGAGCCCTAAAGGTGATCCCTCACCTGTAGTGTGAACGGGAGGCACAGGTAACACCAGCCTCCCCCGAGCCAGAAACACAATGCTCTGGAGGTAGAAACAGCAGGGATGTGTCCTCAAGCCTTGACAGCAGCAGTCACAGCGGGCACGCAGCCACCCCCACCTGTCATAAGCAGCTCTCTCCTCTTCCACGCCACACCAGGACTGCAGGATCGGGGTAAGCTGCATCCTGCCAGCCCTTGCAGACCTCCGAGTTTCAGTAATTCATCATTCGGTTTATAGATTAGTGAATTCTAAATATCCTATCCAAAATAAGTCATATATCCGCTCTGCCTTCAAGTGTATTTCCAGAAGAACAGGTGTGCTTTATCTTCCCACATATAAACATCAGAGCCTGACCCTCTAAGTTCATTTAAAAATAAAAAAGAAGAAAAAGAAAGAAAGAAGAGAACAGAAAGAATCCATTGGTGGGTGGTAAAATTCCTTCTGGTCTCACTGGCTGTTCGTGGAGTTGTTCTCACAGTGATCAGTGATCATCTGGACAGCGGAGGGAAATTAATCAAGTTGAAGGTTAGTCTGGTGCTATAAACTGACGACAGTGGTGCCTGAATGTGAAGAGAAGGAGGGATGGAATTGGGTAGAAGTGGAGTTTAAGTGTCAGCTCAGCCAAGTTACCAGAGAGACCCTGGATATACACATTCATATCTATATTGATCTCTCTGAGTCTTGATTTTCTTATCTGCAAAGCAGGTATATCCATTTCTCCATATTCTTACAAATATTACCAGAGATAATGTATATGAAATATTTCAGGATTTAAAAACATTGTTTTTTCCCTTAGAATAAAGATGAGAAAGACATTCCAGAGGGCAACGAGGCACCAAGTGGTAGTACAGAATTTTAAACGTGGATAGGACCAAGATGACCACCCGGCTGGCTAGTTCATAGAAACTGAAGCCCAGACAATATTGAATTTAATAATTTCATAATTAAAAAAACCATCAATCTGACTTTTAAAACAGAGCTCCATCATCTCATATAACAAGAAGTCTAGGGAGTGGACTATTTTTGAAACTCAACATTGGTAGCCCACAAACTTCTCCCTCACGTGGATATGATGGTTGCCATGGCCCCAAGTGTCACATCCTTATATGATAATATCCAAGGAGGGAGGCAGAGAGACAGGGAGGCTGGGAGGGAGACAGAGAGAGACAGAGATGGATGAGAAATTTGGGGAGAGGAAATTCCTGTTGTACATCATCTCTCTTTTTCAAGGAAAGAATAACTATTTCCCAAGGCCCTCAGCAGACTTTCCCTTGGGTTCTATTAGCCAGACCTGAGTTACATTCCCACCTCTAAACCAATTACTGACAAAAATGAAAAAGAATGAAAATTTCCATGTGAGATGATGGTTCATGATCTTCATCATGGAAGCATCTTTCCAGGGCATGAGGCTGACTCGTGCCTACACACAGCCAGAGTTCCCATTACTAAGGAAAAAGTAAGGAATAACCATTGGGTAGGCGGTCAACAGGTCTGCCATGCCTATCAAAATAGTTCCACTCTTCCTAGCATTTGTGATAGGTGATGTTACACTGAATAACTGACGACTCTTGTCACACAGAGAAATGATTCTACAGTATTCATATAGCCATAAATATGGGTCAACTTCTTCAAGGTTTGTGACCTTTTACATTACATGTGAATATTCCAGTCTATTCATCACTGCTCAAACATAAGGAAATGCTAGATTGAAATCTATTAGTTTCAGGGCCCGTGCTGTAGCACAGCGGGTAAAGCCACTACCTGCAGGGCTGGCATCCCACATGGGCGCTAGTTCAAGCTCCAGCTGCTCCACTTCTAATCCAGCTCTCTGCTAATGTGCCTGGGAAAGCAGTGGAAAATGATCCAAGTCCTTGGGCCCCTGCATCCACACAGGAGACCTGGAAGAAGCTTCTCGCTCTTGGCTTTGGATTGGTCCAGCTCCAGCCATTGCGGCCATTTAGGGAGTGAACTACCAGATGGAAGTCAGTCAGTCAGTCAGTCAGTCTTGCTCGCGCTCTCTCTCTCTCTCTGCCTCTGCTTCTGTGTGACTTTCCCTTTCAAACAAATAAAAGTAACATTTTTTAAAAAAGAAATTCATTGTTCCTAAATAACAAAGCTAACTGAATTATGTATTCACTAATTCTAAATACTTGTTGGGTTCCTAATATGCACTAGAACTATTCTTTTTGTGATGTGTATATAGTACTGGGATAAATGTTTAACCATTTGGAAAAGCAAAGTAAATAAATGCTTAATTTATGAAAGTGATATTTGAAAATCAATATTTATGCAAACTTGAGGTTAGTAAGACCTATCAAAAAAGAGCATAAATGAAAGTTTTAAGTTACTATTATATCCAAAAAACAATACATGAGAAATCTTCAAAAAGTTCATGAAAAAGTGCATATTATGAAAAAATTATACCTGGACTTTACAACTTTTTGGCCACCAAAATAAACTTCCCCTTTAATTCCATTCTCCATGAACTTTTAGAACAAACTAAAGAATATTTTCAATACGTTTCTGATAGTTTGATTCTTGTAGAGTTTTACAAATCAAGATTTGGGGGCCGGCGCCGTGGCTCACTAGGTTAATCCTCCACCTGCGGCACCGGCATCCCATATGGGTGCCAGGTTCTAGTCTCAGTTGCTCCTCTTCCAGTCCAGCTCTCTGCTGTGGTCCAGGAGTACAGCGGAGGATGGCCCAAGTGCTTGGGCCCTGCACCCACATGGGAGACCAGGAGGAAGCACCTGGCTCCTGGCTTCGGATCAGCGTAGTTCTGGCCATAGTGGCCATTTGGGGGGTGAGCCAATGGAAGGAAGACCTTTCTCTCTGTCCCTCTCACTGTCTATAACTCTACCTGTTAAAAAAAAAAATCGAGATTCGAAGATGGCTGAATAGGGAAAAGACATACTTCCTTAGACGATGGGAAAAAAGCAGAAGTGCATTCCCAGGGAGAGTTGGAAATTTTCAGTTGGAATTCTACAGAAGGAAGAGGGACATGGTGGAGCAACGTGGAAGATGTGCACATGGAGCAACGAGCTCACACACCACACACAACCCTCCACGGCCGAGAGCTGGAGGAGACACCAGCTGTGGAGAGCCAGGGGAGAGCACAACCCAGCAACCCATGACACTGGTGATACTGCTGGAGGGAGGGCCTTGCTGACCACACTGTCTTTGAGTCTGACCTGGAGGACAAACAGGGTGAAGGTGGAATGGGGTGAGGAGTGCAGGGTATCTGCCTAATCCACCCAGAAAAGCATGTTTCTTTCTCCCCATCCCCGACAAGGGCACCCTGCAACTGGTGGGGAGAGTGCACCATTTTAGCTCCAGTAGTGGCTGTGATGGCTCTTTGCGCTTGTGATCAGGGGATTTTACCAGAGGGAAAAACCCATGTTCCCCACTGACTTTGAGACAGGCTCAACATTGGTAGCCCACAAATTTCCTCCTCATGTGGATATGATGGTTGCCACAGCCCCAAGTGTCACATCCTCATATGATAATATCCTAGGAGGGAGGCAAAGAGGCAGGGAGGCTGGGAGGGAGGGAGACAGAGAGAGAGGCAGAGATGGATGAGAAATTTAGGGAGATTACATCTTGAAATATTTCATATACATTATCTCTGGTAATCTTTGTAAGAATACAGAGAAATGGATATACCTGCTTTGCAGATAAAAAAAAATCAAGGCTCAGAGAGATAAATATAGGTATGAATGTGTGTATTCAGGGTCTCATAAGACTGTGAGGTGCCCCATTCTCTCAACATATCACAGGCTGAGGGGCTCAAACTGCCAAGGCAGAGCACCCACAGGCAGCTGGCTCTGGGAACTTCCCTGCTCTCTCTGTCGGTCAGAGAAGATCCTCTGCAGCCCATGACCATGGAGCCTTGTGTGCTATGACTGTGGGACCTCTGTGACTGCATGATAGGGTACAGGGTGTAGCTGGGTCTCTGGGCAATCAGCATCCAGCACCAGAGGCTCAGAGCTCCCTGATTCCCTGGAGTGGGTCATTGCAGAGGCATCTGTGCTCACACTGAGGACTGCGGAGATCCTTTGTACAGTTCATGGACCAGCACGGGTGACTGTAGGCTAACCCCAGCCATGGATCATCTTGGAATAGAGGAGATGATGGTGTGATTATGCCACCAGAGGTGACTATGCCACCCCCCCCACACACACTGACAATAGAAGAAATCTCCCATGCCCAGCTTGGTTGTCACCCTGGATACATACCCACCCCATCCTGGAGCACTGACCAGAGCTCCCTGTCCACTCACATAACATGCCTCTGAGTATTCCCTGAAAGATCATACACTCCACTAAGCTGCAGGAGTTGTAGGTGAAGGACAAAATGCATAGAGGAGAAAGCCAATAAGCATTTCCACAAATGCCTAAAGATAAATGCAGAAATTCAAGAAACAAGAATAAGGCAGACAGTATGAATCTCCCAAAGGAACATAAAAATGTTTCAGTATTAAAATGTGAAGATGAAGAGATTGATGAAATACCTGAAAAGGAATCAAAAGAATGATCATAAGATTACTCAGAAGCAATGAGAAGCAAACTCACAAGTTAGAGAAATCCATACATGACATAGAGGAAAAACTTTCCCATGAGATGGAGATTTTGAAAAGGAATCAATCTGAAATATTACAAGTGAAGAAATTCACTATGTTAAATAAAAATTACAGTGGAAATCCTTAACATCAGATTTGGTGAGGCAGAACAAAGAATATCTGAGCTAAAAGACACATCTTTGGAAATATCCCAGAAGAGGAGGAGGAAGAAGAGGAGGAGGAAGAGGGAGGAAAGAAAAGGAGAAGAGAAAGGAGGAAGAAAAAAATAGAAAACTTAAAAACAAGGGCTGGCACTGTGGCGCAGCAGATTAAAACCCCAGCCTGCAGGACCAGCATCTCATATGGGCACCAGTTCAAGTCCTGGCTGCATCACTTCCCATCTAGCTTCCTAATAATGCTCCTGGGAAAGCATTGGAAGATAGCCCAAGTCCTTGGGCCCCTGCATCCACATGGGATACCCTGTAGAAACTCCTGGCTCCTAGTTGCTGATTGGCTCATCCCTGGCCGTTGCGACCATTTGGTAAGTGAACCAGCAGATGGAAGACCTCTTTCTGTCTTTCTGTAACTCTTTCAAATAAACAAAAAATAAATCTAAAAACATGCTTAGAAAACTTAAAAACAATATATGAGATTTATGGGCACTAACAAACAACCCCACATATAATTCTTAGAAGTTCCAGAAGGTGTAGAAAAAAGAGAATGGATTAGAAGGCCTATTTAGTCAAATAATTATGGGAAATTTCCATAATTTGGAGAAAGAAGGGGATGTAGGAGTATGGGAAGCATATAGAACTTCTAAAACATGACCAGAGAACATCTTCACCACAACACATTGTAGTCACATCTTCCACAGTAAAACATAAAGGAAAGATTCTAAAATGTGCACAAGCTTACCTTCAGAGGATCTCTAATTAGACTCACAGCTGATTTCTCATCAGAATATCCATAGGCTAGGAGAGAATGAAGAAACATAGTCCAAATCTTAAAAGAGAAAAATCATCAGCCAAGCATACTATACCCTGCAAAGCTCTCATTTATGAATAAAGATGAAATAAAGATCTTCCATAACAAACAGAAATTGAAAGAATTTGTCACCACTCATCCAGGCTTAGAAATGATGCTTAAGGATGTGCTACACACAGAAACACAGAAGGATAGTCATCATTATGAAAGAATATGAAGGGAGAAAATTTCCCAGTAAAAGTACAAAAGGAATCCAAAGCAAATTATAGGAATATTTGTGGGAAAATGGCAAGACCATGTTATTATGTATCAATAGTAACCTTGAATGTAAATGGCCTAAATTCTCCAATTAAAAGATACACACTGGCTGAATGAATTTAAAAAACAAGACAATTCAACAGGAAGATGTATTTATAGTAAATGTGTATGCACCCAATGCCAGGGCACCTGGCTATTTAAAACAAATGCTAATGGATCTAAATGGAAACATAGACTCCAATAAAATAGTAATGGGGTACCTAATGCCCCACTTTCATCAGTGGAAAGATCAACTAGACAGAAAATCACAAAGAAACAACAGAGCTAATAGACACTACGGACCAAACGGATGTGACTGATTTCTACAGAACATTTCATCCCACAGTTGCAGAATACACATTCTTTTAACCAGTTCATGGAACTTTCTCCAGGATAGACCATATGGTAGGCCATAAAGCAAGTCTCAGCAAATTAAAAAAAATTGAAATCATACCATGCATATTTTCTGATCACAATGGAGTGAAGCTGGGAAGTAACAACTCAAGAATCTCTAGAAAATACTCAAACACGTGGAGAATGAACAACAACTCCTGAATGAAGAGTGGGTCATAGAAGGAATCAAAAGGGAAATAAAAAAAATTCTGTAAATGAATGAATGACAACACAACATATCAAAACTTATGGGTTACAGCAAATGTAAAGAGGGAAGTGTAGAGAAATTGGTAATTACATCAATAAATTGGAAATGCATCAAACAAACTAGCTGTCAATGCATCTCAAGGACCTAGTAAACAACAGCAAACTAAACTCAAAATTAGCAGAAGAAATAGTTAAAATTAGAAATCAACAAACAACACAAATATATGATTATTTAACGAAGAGCTGATTTTTTGAAAAGATAAACAAATTGATGAACCATTGGCCCAAATAACCAAAAAAAGGAAGAAACTCAAATTAATAAAATAAGAAAAATGAGCTGTAACAATGGATACCACATAGATGAAAAGAATTATCAGGAATTACTACAAACAGCTATATGCCAACAAATTGGAATATTTAGAAGAAATGGATAGATTTCTGGACACACACAATCTACCAAAATTTAGTCATGAAGACATAGAAAACTGAAACAGACAAATAACCAAGATGGAGACTGAATCAGTTATAAAGGCCCTCCCAACAAAGAAAATCCCAGGACCAGATAACTTCACTGCTGAATTTAAAAAAGAATTAATTCCAATTCTTCTCAAGTTATTCAAAACAATTGACAGGGAGGGAATCCTCCCAAACTCCTTCTATGAAGCCAGTATCACCTTAATTACAAAACTAGAAAAAGATACAATGAAGAAAACTATAAATCAATATCACTGATGAACATAGATGCAAAAATCTTCAACAAAATACTAGCTAATCTAATCCAACAGTGCACAGAAAGATCATTCACCCAGACCAAGTGGAATTTTTCCCTGGTATGCATGGATGGTTCAACATTCACAAATCAATAAATGGGATATGTCATCAATAAATTGAAGAATACAAATCATTGATAATCACTGCATATAAAATATTTGATAAAATACATCTGTTCATGATAAAAACCTCAAGAAAATTGGATATAGAAGGAACATTCCTCAACATAATCAATGTAATTTATGACAAACTCACATCCAGCATCTTACTGAATGGGGAAAATCATGGAAGAATTTCCACTAAGATCCAGAACCAGACTAGGTTGCCCAATTTATATATCAAACAATTAATATCAAAATGTCCAAACTACCAAAAGCAATTTAGAGATTCAATGGGATTCCAGTCAAAACACCAAGGACATTCTTCTCAGATCTAGAAAAAAAGATACTAAAATTCATAGGGAGGTACAAGAGACCCCAAATAGCTAAAGCAATCTTAAACAACAAAAACAAAGCCAGAAGCATCACAATACAAGATTTCAAGACATAATACAATGTTGTTATAATCAAAACCACCTGGCACTGGCACAAAAATATATATGTAGACCAATGGAACAGAATAGAAACTCCAGAAATCAATCCACACATCTATAACTAACCTTTGTCAAAGGAGCTAAAATCAATCCCTGGAGCAAGGGTAGTCTTCAACAAAAAGTTCTGGGAAAATTAGATCTCTGCATGCAGAAGTATGAAACAAGATCCCCCCCACCTTACACCTTACACAAAAATCCACTTAAAATGGATCAAGGATCTAAATCTATGGTCTGACACCATCAAATTACTACAGGTGAACGTTGGGGAAAATTGCAAGATATTGACATAAGCAAAGACTTTTTGGGAAAAAACCAAGAAGCCTCAGTAATCAAAGCCAAAATATACAAATGGGGTTAGATCAAGCTGAGAGGCTTCTGCACTATGAAGGAAACACTCAACAAAGTGAAGAGGCAACCGACAGAATGGGAGAAATATTTGCAAATTAGGCAATTGATAAAGGATTAATAGCCAGAGTTTATAAAGAGCTCAAAAATCCCCACAACAACAAATAATACAGTTAAGAAATAATAATACAAATACAAATAACAACAAATAATACAGTTAAGCAAAGGACTTGAACAGAGGAAAATTTAACAAAGAAAATTGGACTGGCCAACAGACACATGAAAAAATGTTCAGGATCACTAGCCATCAGGGAAATGCAAATCCAAACCACAATGAGGTTTCATTTTATCCCAGTTAGAAAGACCCTTCAATCAAAAAACAATACATGCTGGTGAGGACATGGGGAAAAAGGTACCCTAATCCTCTGTTGGTGGGAATGTAAACTAGCACAGCCATGTGGAAGACAGTATGGCAATATCTCGGAAAGCTGAAAATAGATCTACTATATAATCCAGCAATCCCACTCCTGGGAATTTATACAAACAAAGTGAAATCAGCAGATGAAAGAGTTATCAGCACCCTCATGTTTTTTTCCACTCACAATTGCTAAGATATGGAATCAACCCATATGTCCATTAACTGATGACTGGATAAAGAACTTACGGTATACACACACACACACACACACACACACAGTAGAGTACTACTCAGCTGTAAAAAAAAGAATGAAATCCTGTCCTTCACTACAAAATGGAGACAACTGGAAACCATTATACTTAATGAAATAAGCCAGTCCCCAAAAGAAAAATGCTATGTGTTCTCCCTTTTCTGTCCTAACTAATAAAGGATCAAAAATGTAATGTAAAGGAATGGAATTGAAATTTTGAGTGTTGATGGTTGTTTACAGTCCTTGTCTCTACTGTTTAGGAACAGCATTTCTTCTTACTATTTGTTGAACTCTTTACTTAGTACAGGGTTAACCTTATAAGTAAACTTTAAGTAGTTCAGTGTAAAAATTAAGAGAGGGAATAACAGAGGAAAGAGGAGGAAGGGTGGGAGCATGGATGGGAAGCATCACCATGTTCCTGAATCTCTATATATGAAATGCATGAAATTTGTTTACCTTATAATTTCTTTTAAAAAATAAATATTTTTTGAAAAATAAAAGAACAACTTTATAAATAACTTTTTTTGAAAAAGGAAAATCTAAACAGAATGGGCAAGGGACACAAACATATGTCATATGGTAAGAAATACATGTAGTCCATGAATAGTTTTAAAATATTCAGTCTTGACAGAAAGCGTACAAAATCTTGTATTTAAATAACATGCTACCATTTTAACTTTATTAAATTGGGAAATGACGTCATGAAGTATGGCAAGTGTCTGGGAGAAAGGAGCATTCTCACCTATTGCTAGTGCAGTGTGACAGTATGCAACAGGGTCTTTAAAGGGGCACAGCTTTTCGTTCAGCAGTTCTGCCTCTGTGTCCTAAAGAAGTGACCAGGGGCGTAGGCGAGGATGTTTTGCATCACTTTGCTCACTGTCATTACTTACCATGTCATTCTAAATTCAGTCTGTGGATTCTAAGTACAGATACCAAATGCAATTGTAAATTCAATTTGACCTACTTCTGGGACCTATTAGAATTTTTTAGATTCTGCAGCATAAAGATCTAAGAAAGCAAAACATTTCAATTAATTCGTCCTGTTTAGTTTTGCTTCAGAGCAAAAGTCCCTCTGCTAACCTCTAGGATCCTTTTGTAGGAAAGTATAACCAAAAATCTTAGGAAAACATTTCCCTCCCCTTCAAATTAAAAATAAATAAATAAATAAGAGATGTTTTGAATCTGAATATCTAGAACAATTAACCTTCAAAGGTGACATTAAAAAATACTTGGGGGCAGGCATCTACCCAAATGTCTGCACCCCACAGCCAAGTTTTTGGATTCAACACTGAGTTTCAGCATCTGATTGCAGTTTCTTCCTAATGTGAACTCTGGGAGGCAGCAGTGATATCTAAAGGGATTGATTCTTGCCACTCACGTGTGAGACTTGGATTGGATCCCTGGCTCAGAGCTCTGCCTCCCCACTTCTAGACAGACAGACAGACAGACACACACACACACACACACACACACACCACTGAAAGTGTTTGAGGAGTGAACCAACAGGTGGTAGCACTGGTCTCTCCCTCCCTCTCTGTCACTTGTTTCTGATTTTTGAATAAGTTAAAAATGATTTTTCTAATCTTCATAAATGAAACTAAAGTGCTACAAATTTAAGGAGATTTAAAAAGAGGAGTTAAAATGAAGGAAGAAGCAAACTTAAAACCAAATAGGTAATCAATTTTCTGTTTTAGCTTTTAAATTGCTTTATAACTGTTTTCCACTTAATATTTAGTTATTTTTTAGTTACTATTAAAATTCTAAAATGTTGGGTCATTGATATTTAGGGTTGTGGTTTACATGTTACTTAAGAATTAAATAAGTGAGGCTGGCATTGTGATGTAGTGAGTAAAGCTGCCAGCTGCAACGCCACATCTCATATGGGCACCAGTTCGAGTCCTGGCTGCTCCAATTCCAATCCCATTCTCTGTTAATGCGCCTGGAAAAGTAGCAGAGGTTGGCCCAAGTGCTTGTTCTCCCACACCCATGTGAGAGACCCAGAAGAAGCTCCTGGCTCCTGGTTTCAGCCTGCCCCAGCCCTGGCTGTTGTGGCCATTTGGGGAGTGTACCAGTGGATGGAAGACCTCTCTTGCTGTCTCTCCCAATCTCTCTCCAACTCTGTCTTTCAAATAAATAACTTTTTTTTTTTTTGACAGGCAGAGTGGACAGTGAGAGAGAGAGACAGAGAGAAAGGTCTTCCTTTGCCGTTGGTTCACCCTCCAATGGCCACCGCGGCCAGCGCGCTGCGGCCGGCGCACCGCGCTGATCCGATGGCAGGAGCCAGGAGCCAGGTGCTTTTCCTGGTCTCCCATGGGGTGCAGGGCCCAAGCACCTGGGCCATCCTCCACTGCACTCCCTGGCCACAGCAGAGGGCTGGCCTGGAAGAGGGGCAACCGGGACAGAATCCGGCGCCCCGACCGGGACTAGAACCCGGTGTGCCGGCGCCACTAGGCGGAGGATTAGCCTAGTGAGCCGCGGCGCCGGCCTTCAAATAAATAACTTTTTAAAAAAAGAATTAACCAGGGGCAGGCATCTGATATAACAGTGAAGACACAGCTTGGGATGCCTACATTTCGTATTGGATTGCCTGGGTTAGAGTTCTAGCTCAACTCCTGATGCGAATTTCCTGCTAATGCTAATGTTTCAGCCTAGACACTCCCAGCTCCTAACCATCAGGTGCACCTGCCTTGATGTCCCATGTAAGACTGGACACCTGCTGTAAAAGACAGACAATTCAACAGAGTGCTTCCATGCTGGTTTAGCACAAGCAGCATTTGGGGAGAGCTGTGAAGAATACACATTCCAGGGTTAGAAGTCAGAATCTTGTGTCTTTCTTTTTCTTCTCCTTCCCCCATGCCCCAAGAGACAGAGAGGCTCCATTTACTCTTTTTTTCCCCAAACGCCTACAACTGGCCAGGCTGGCCAGGACCAAAACCAGTAGCCAGGAACACAATTGAGTTCTCTCACATGGATGGCAGGGACATAGCCATTGGAGGCATCACTGCCGCCTCTCAAGGCACACATTAGCCAGAAGAAGGAGGCGGGGGCCTGGAGCCAGGCTGCAAACCTGGGCTCTGGGATTTAGAACACAGGGATTTCAACTGCTAGGCTACATGCCAGCTCCCCTAACTGCCTTTCTGCCATGCCATGGAATATTAGCTATGGCTGTCCCGTGGTTACTGTGTGCCAAGCACTGACCTAGGGTGAAACCTTGACCTCCCCCCATGTGGCTGTGCTGTGTGAGGTCAGGACTTGGGAGAGACAGTGCCGCCTGCTGGCTTTTGCATCAAAGCAGGGGTGAGAGGGAGGGCAGCACCAACCTCCCAACACTCAGAGACTTCTTTTCAGGCTGAGGTCGGGTGGATGGATGGAGCATGGAGGGCACCAACCAAACCAGGGCACTCCATGTGAGGCGGAGGTGGTAGGAGGCAGTGGCCGGCCTGGACTAAGCCCTGTCTGAGTAGAACCTCCCCCAGGAATGTCCCTGACATCTGGAACCTTCTCAGTCACCCAGGACCCGAGAAGAATATTAGATGCTGTACACTATACACAGTTCCTCCAGCACCTCATGAAATCTAAATAAAACAAAACCCACATAATAAATAAAAGGGAATCCAAGAAAGTTCTAATTTTTTTCCCATCATGACTTTAATATTCTCCCGAAGTAGCAACTATGAATTGCTTGTCAGCCGTGCTTTGTCTGCAGTAGAGGCACTGGATTTTAATCACTGCTAAGGTCCTGTACAGCTATATAGTTGCCATCAGTGCAAGCTTCCCTTATGGTAAATTGTGGTCAATGTGTTTATGTGGAATGGGGGAAATTTCCTGCCTCAATTTAGACCGAGGTGTCAACGTGAAAAACCTCAGGATAAGAAGGCACCTCTGTCGTCTGCCATCACACCTGCAGGCATGGCCCTGGAATGTGCAACATGAAACAGGGATCAGGGAATGGAGAGAAGAGAATTTTGTGTGGAAGTCTTTGCAGAAAAAAGCTGCTCTGAACTCTCTCCCCTCAGCCCTCCCAAAGGTTGGAGGTGTGTCTCATCCTGAGATTTTTCCTGGACTCTCCTGCTAGGTGCCCGTGGTGAGAGGGGGCAATGCAGAGGGGCACAAGAAAGCTAAGTGATTGCAGCTGGAGGAGGCTGGCGATGGCTCACTGGCTGCCGGGAATCCAGGGAGGTAGCACAAGATTGAGTCAGAACAGAGATGATGCTGATATGAGAGAACCAGGCAAGGAGTTCAGACAGGGATGTGTAAGCTGCAAGTTCTGTCAGCCCTGCACTGTCACTCTATCCCTTCACCTGTCACCTTAATACGCACACTTTCCCATGATGCACCTGTGTCTCATCCAGATCCAGGAAGAAGGAGAAGCCATGTGGAAGTGAAACTGCATGTTGGAGGCACCACGAAGATTCTCACACACACTAAATTCCACCCACATTCCACCCCCTCTACCTCATAGAAGAGACTGATACTGTTGGAGGAGCTCTTCTTTTGCTGTTGGCGATAGGCAACTCTCCGGGCCATTCCTGAAGGGTCTCTCTCCACGTGTGGTGGCCCACACTCAGGCCCAAATGTATGTCGATCTCCTTTTAAACAAATCCTGCCCTCACGTCTGCACTGCATTATGCCTCTGCATCGAATTCTTATCTCCGTAGGAGCAAGAAGCTGGAATAAAGATTAAGACACGCAAGGCCATAAAGTGCTACATGGGTCTAGGACACTAAGGGAGAGAAAAGGTCTTCAAGGAACCACCTAACAATTCCATAGATGCTCCGTGAAAGGAAATCGTAGCCATCTCCAGGCCCTGAGCAGCTGATTGGGAATGTTCTGCCTTGTGTCCCTTCCTTTTCCCCACTCTGACTCCACCACGCCAGCAGGGAAAAGGCTCAAGGCACTAGTGGGTGGGCAATGGTGAGAGCACAGCCCAGAACAACCTCAGGACCACCAGAGGGCACGGAGGCTGGAGGGGAGATTTGTTGCCAGGTCATGTGTGCAGTATTTATGGTGACCAGTGGAGGCATTTGCATGTTGATTCAAGTCTAGGCAGCTGAAAGGGATTCAAGAATTTCACTTGCCTGGGAATCAGCATAAAAGGCACAGGGTCTGCCTGGTTTTTCAGCTGGGCCGAGAGTAACATTACCATTGCTGCCCTTCAAAAAAGTGTAGTCACCTGGGGAAGCAAAAATAGTCCTAACTTGAATACATCATACGTTGTGCTTGTTCCACCTACCAGAGCACTTTAAAAAGTTTGGGGGGAAATGGAAATTTTTTAAAAATCACTTTATTTTGGCACCAAAATATGTTGAAATGCATGCACACATTTTTCATAATATGCATTTTCCATGAACTTTTTTTAGCCCTCGCGTTCTGGTCTTGCTAACATTTATCCAGCAGCTCTGTTTTTTGGCCAGGTGCTCTGCTGGAGGAATCACTTTGCTGACTTACAGCGCAAAACAGCCCTGTTTACAAAACACTTAATACCTGTATTTTTATTCATAATTGACCCATAAGTGTACACAGGTATGGGGTACAATGTGATATTGCAATGTATGCATATAAGCTATGATGATCAGATTAATTAGCATATCCATCACCATTTATCATTTCTTTGTCCTTTTAAGGAGGTGTAAATCTCTCCATTTTTAGGGAAAAGAAAACTAATGCTGGGGGAGGCTGAAAGGCTGAGCTGAAGTTGGGCCCCAGCTCTGTTTGGTTCCATTGGGAACACCTTTGCCTGGAAGGCAGCAGTGCCTGTCATTGCCTGCAGCAAGAGTTCCCCACCAGAGGCCTGGGCCAGCAAGGTTGTGGATTTGTTCTCTGCCAGAATTGCAGGGACAAGGATGACCCCTGTTTCTAGAGATAGTGCCACAGACACCCCTAAAGAGGTCATCTACTTTGTATTTGAAAGACAGAGTTACAGAGAGAGGTAGAGACAGGGAGAGAGGTCTTCCATCCGCTGGCTCCCCAGATGGCTGCAAGGGTCGAAGCTGCGCCAATCTGAAGCCAGGAGCCAGGAGCCTCCTCCGGGTCTCCCACGCAGGTGCAGGGGTCCAAGGACTTGGGCCATCTTCTACTGCTTTCCCAGGATATAGCAGAGAGCTGGATGGAAGAGGAGCAGCCGGGACTAGAACCGGCACCCATATGGGATGCCGGCACTTCCGGCCAGGGCTTTAACCCGCTGCACCACAGCGCCAGCCCCGAAGTCATCTACTTTGAAGTGCGTTTCAAGCAGTAGGGATAGGCACACAGAGAACCACTCACCCACTCTCCTCTCTCCCCCTCTCCTCTGCAGCACAATCCCACATCACTTCTGGTAGTGGTGTTTAAAGCAAATTAAGAGATACCAATCCCGGCCCCATTGACACTGCTATTGGAACAGACAAGGCACCAACATCCACCAGGACAAAAATACACACTGGGCAGGAAATCTACACCAGTACTAAGGAAACCAAAGGGAACGAAAGTTAGAAGTTTCCAAAAAGAGGCTTAAAACTGCAGGAGAGATGCAGCGATAGCACCAGGTTTTTTCAGTGATCAGGGTCAGTGTTTGAAACAGAAAAGCCTGTTTTCATCAATCTTTAACTTAATGTGTCAGGAAACTGGATAGGTGACTTTTTTTTTTCAACTTTTCATAAAGTCTCAATAAATCAGGTCCAAACTGACCTGTAAATTTCCAGGCAATCCACATATCACTCCCCACTGCCAGCCCCCACCCGCTGCGCTGTCCATCTCCGGAAACCACATAAACATATCACCAGGAGCAGGTTCCTCTCAAGGACAGGCTGCTGCATTCTTCAGATTACTAAATCTTCATGAAAAGCCACCATTGTCCTACCAAGGCGTCCATGCCACCCAGATTGACGGGGTCTCTTACAGAATTGCCCATTTCAGGCCAGAGGGGGCTCCCAGCCTAGCCCTGGGAGGTAATCCTGCAGGGGCATGGGGGCGGGGTGGGGGACAAGTCTCTCATTTATCTTAGAGGGGTGCTAACTTGGAAGCACATGGAAGGCCACTTAAATGTTAACATTCAGAGAGCAAAGCACAAACACCCAGCTTTCAAGCCATCAAATTTTTCTTGTAAAAGATAACCGCTCCTGACTCCGAAGACAAATATTAAAAATAAAAATACCCAATCTAAACACAAACCAGAGCAGCCCTCCAGCAGCCATCCGAGCTTGGTGGTCTCCAGGTGAAAGAAAAGCTGAGTGTGTGTGTGTGTGTGTGTGGGTGGGTGGGTGTATATGTGTGTGTACCAGTGCAGGTTTTTTATTTTTATAAAAACAACTTCTTTTCCTCCACCTTTCAAAGGTTACCGAAGTTATACAAATTCATCTGATGAACGCAAATCCCATTTATAAGTGATGAAACATGATCTTATGAAAGAAAAACAGAAAGATATTTCATTAGCTCACCCAACCCTAGATTCAGTAAGGGGAAAAATGTGCTTAAGAATTTAAACAGTGAGATTTCAGTCACGTCTGGAACTACTTCACATATTAGAAGGTATTTGTTTATTACTCGCTCCACAGACCTTTTCCCACTAAAAACTGCAGGAGAGGTTACAAACAAAATAAATAAATAAATAAATAAAAATAAAAAAATAAAAATTGAATCTTTTATTTGTATCCAAATCTGGATTTAAGTTGTTAAAGCTAGAATATACACTTAAAACAGGAAGTTCCAATGCCCAGGTTTTTAAACAAAATTTTAGTGGTATTATAATAATTTATTTATTTGAGAAGCATAGAGACTTCTGACTTATTCCCCCAAATGCACGCAATGACCAAGGCTGGGCCAGGCTAAAGCCAAGAACCTGGAACTCAATCCAGATCTCCCTCGTGGCTGGCAGGGACTCAAGTACCCGAGTCTTCACCTGCTTCTCCCAAGGTATGCATTAGCAGAAACCTAGAATCAGGAACCAGAGCTAGAGTAGAGCCCAGGTGCTCTGGTATGGGGCATGAGTGTCTCATGTATTTCTTAACCACTACACCAAAGGCTAGCCCCCAAGATCCAAATTTTGACATTTTCTTCCTGTGTTAGAAACCACTCCTATCTCTCATTATTTTGGCTCTCTGCCTTGAGATGCTGGCACACCCCCAGAGGTGAGAGTTGCACCAGCAACACTAGCAATAATACTCCCACCCCTCCTGGAGAGACTCCTTGTGCATGTCACACACACAAAAAGAATAACAGTAAAAGAAGAAATTAGTTTTGCTCTTCTGGCTCTATCAAGACAAACTAGGACAAAAGAGAGACTTTTGGAATCCCCTGGCACGTTTCTAGCTCTACCATTAGGGGTAAGTCAGAGTGAGCATGCGCTGAACTGAACTGTACATCTCCTCCCTCTCTTGTTCCCACGCTTATATTTAACAGGGATCACTTTTCAGTTAAATTTAAAAATCTAAGAATAATTGTGTGTTAATTAAAGAGTTCAACCACTGGTATTAAGTAGAACAAAAAAATACTAAAAGGGAATAAAATAGTAAGTTGTTCCTTGACAGTCAGGACAAGGGCTGATCAACACATTGCTTCTCAGTGTCCGTTTCAATTTTACAGGTTTCTCTTTAGGTGCTCGGTTAGTTGTCACCAATCAGGGAGAGCATATATTTGTCCGTTTGGGACTGGCTTATTTCACTCAGCATGATGTGTTCCAGACTCCTCCATCTTGTTGCAAATGACTGGATTTCATTGTTTTTGACTGCTGTATAGTATTCTCTAGAGTACATGTCCCATAATTTCTTTATCCAGTCTTCTGTTGATGGGCATGTTAGTTCCAGGTCTTAGCTATTGTGAATTGAGCTGAAATAAACATTAAGGTGCAGACAGCTTTTTTGTTTCCCAATTTAATTTCCTTTGGGTAAATTCCAAGGAGTGGGATGGCTGGGTTGTATGGTAGGGTTATATTCAGGTATCTGAGGAATCTCCAGACTGACTTCCATAGTGGCTTAACCAGTTTGCATTCTCGCCAACAGTGGGTTAGTGTGCCTTTTTCCCCACATCCTCGCCAGCATATGTTGTTGGTAGATTTTTGTATGTGAGCCATTCTACCTGGGGTGAGGTGAAACCTCATTGTGGTTTTGATTTGCTTTTCCATGATTGCTAGTGATCCTGAACATTTTTTCATGTGTCTGTTGGCCATTTGGATTTCCTCTTTTTTTTTTTTTTTTTTGGACAGGCGGAGTGAACAGTGAGAGAGAGAGAGAGACAGGGAGAAAGGTCTTCCTTTACCATTGGTTCACCAATGGCTGCTGCAGCTGGCGCACTGCAGCCGGCGCATGGCGCCCCACCCAGGACTAGAATCTGGTGTGCTGGTGCCACAGGCAGAGGATTAGCCTATTGAGCCGCCTGGATTTCCTCTTTTGAAAAACGTTTATTGAGGTCCTTGGCCCTTTTCTTTTCTTTTCTTTTCTTTTTTTTTTTTTTTTTTTTTTTTTTTTTGACAGGCAGAGTGGACAGTGAGAGAGAGAGACAGAGAGAAAGGTCTTCCTTTTCTTGGCCCATTTCTTAAGTGGGTTCTTTGTTTTGTTGTTGTGGAGTTTCTTGATCTCTTTGTAGATTCTGGTTATTAAAACTTTATCAGTTGCATAGTTGGCAAATATTTTCCCATTCTGTTGGTTGCCTCTTCACTTTCCTGACTGTTTCTTTTGCAGTACAGAAACTTCTCAATTTGTTGTAATCCCAATTGTTAATTTTGGGTTTGACTGCCTGTGTCTCTGGGGTCTTTTACAAGAAGTCTTTGCTTGTGCCTATATCTTACGGGGCTTCTCCAATGTTCTCTAATAATTTGATGGTGTCAGGTCATAGATTTAGGTCTTTAATCCATGTTTAGTGGATTTTTTGTATAAGGTATAAGGTATAAAGTAGGCATCTTGCTTCATGCTTCTGCACATGGAAATCCAGTTTTCCCAGCACCGTTTGTTGAATAGACTGTCCTTACTCCAGGAATTGGTTTCAGATCCTTGATAAAATATAAGTTGGCTGTAGATGTTTGGGTTGATTTCTGGTGTTTCTATTCTGTTCCTGTTTCCTTACCAGTACCATGCTGTCTTGATAACAACTGCCCTGTAGTATGTCCTGAAATCTGGTATTGTGATGCCTCCGGCTTTGTTTTTGTTGTACAAGATTGCTTTAGCTATTCGAGGTCTCCTGTGTCTCCATATGAATTTCAGCATCATTTTTTCCAGATCTGAGAAGAATGTCTTTGGTATTTTGATTGGTATCACATTGAATCTATATATTGCCTTTGGGAGAATGGACATTTTAATGATATTGATTCTTCCAATCCATGAGCATGGAAGATTTTTCCATTTTTTGGTATCCTTTTCTATTTCTTTCTTTAAGATTTTGTAATTCTCATCATAGAGATCTGACATCCTTGGTTAAGTTTATTCCAAGGTATTGGATTGTTTTTATAGTAGCTATTGTGAATGGTATTTGCATTGCCTGTGTATACAAAGGCTGTTGATTTTTGTGCATTGATTTTATATCTTGCTTCTTTGCCAAACTCTTCTATGAGTTCTAATAGTCTCTTAGTAGAGTTCTTTGGGTCCCTTAAATAAAGAATCACATCATCTGCAAAGAGGATAGTTTGACTTCTTCCTTCCCAATTTGTATCCCTTTAATTTCTTTTTCTTGCCTAATGGCTCTGGCTAAAAATTCCAGTACTATGTTGAACAGCAATGGTGAGTGTTGCTGTGGATTTGTTCTGAAAGGAGGAGTGAGGTGGGGGCAAGAGGCACGGAGTCACTACACAGACACTGGGAGTCAAGTGAAAGCAGGCCAGAGGCGAGCAACCTGAAGACTCGTATATTACAGTTGGTACAGCAGCTTATATAGCCGAGGCAGCCAACTGGTCAAGGGGCAGTTTATGCCTTAACCAAGCACAACCTGTTGCCAAGCAGGCTCCACTGCCAGGTAGTTTCCCAGGTGGTTTCCCAAGACATTCCTGAGTAACTGATGCTCACTTGCCAGCTGCCATCTTGGCTGGCCTTCTCATTCCACCACTGGTGAGAGTGGGCATCCCTGCCTGGTACCAGATCTCAGTGGAAATGCTTCCCACTTTTCCCCATTCAATAGGATGCTGACCATGGGTTTTCCACCAATTTCCTCAATTGCATTGAGGAATGTTCCTCCTATACCCAATTTGCTTAGAGTTTTCATCATGAAAGGGTTTTGTATTTTATCTAATGCTTTCTCTGCATCTATTGAGATAATCATATTGTTTTTCTTCTGCAGTTTGTTAATGTGGTATATCACATTGATTGATTTGTGAATGTTGAACCATCCCTGCATACCAGGGATAAATCCCACTTAGTCTGGGTGGAGGATCTTTCTGATGTGTTGTTGCATTCTATTAGCCAGAATTTTATTGAGGATTTTTACGTCTATGTTCATCAGGGAAATTGGTCCATAATTCTCTTTCAGTGCTGCATCTTTTTCTGGCTTAGGAATTAAGGTGATGCTGGCTTCATAGAAAGAATTTGGAAGGATTCCCTCTTTTTCGATTGTTCTGAATAGTTTGAGAAGAATTGGAGTTAGTTCTTCTTTAAATGTCTGGTAGAATTCAGCAATGAATCCATCCAGTTCTGGGCTTTTCTTTGTTGGGAGGACCTTTATTACTGATTCAATTTCTGCCTTGGCTATGGGTCTGTTTAGGTTTTCGATGTCTTCCTGGTTCAGTTTAGGTAGGTTGCATGTGTCCAGGTATCTATCCATTTCTGATAGATTTCCCTGTTTGCTGGCATACAAGTCCTTGTAGTAATTTCTGATGATTCTTTTTATTTCTGTGGTGTCTGCTGTTACATTCTATTTTTCATCTCTGATTTTATTGATTTGGGTCTTCTCCCTCCTTTTTTTTAGTTAGTTGGGCCAATAGGGTGTCAATTTTGTTTACTTTTTCAAAAAATCAGCTCCTCATTTTGCTGATCTTTTGAATTTTTTTGGATTCAATTCTGTTGATTTCTTCTCTAATTTTAATTATTTCTCTTCTCCTACTAGTTTTGGGTCTGGTTTGCTGCAGGTTTTCTAGATCCATGAGATGCACTGAAAAGCTCATTTATTTGGTGCCTTCCAATTTCTTGATGTAGGCACCTATTGCTATAAATTTTCCTCTTAAAACTGCTTTTGCTGTATCCTATAAGTTTTGGTATGTTGTGCTATTATCCTCATTTACTTCCAGAAAGTTTTTGATTTTTCTTTTGATTTCTTCTATGACCCACTGCTCATTCAGGAGCATGTTGTTTAGTCTCCATGTGTTTGCATATGCTCTAGGGATTCCTGAGTTGCTAATTTCCAGCTTCATTCCATTGTGATCTGAGAAGATGCATGGTATGATTTCAATTCTTTTGAATTTTCTGAGACTTGCTTTATGGCCTAGTATGTGGTCAATCCTGGAGAAAGTTCCATGCACTGCTGAGAAGAATGTGTATTCTTTAAGTGCAGGATAAAAAGTTCTGTAGATATCTGTTAGATCCATTTGGTCTACAGTGTTGATTAAATCTGCTGTTTCCTTGTTGATCTTCTGTCTGGTTGATCTGTCCATTGCTGTAAGTGGAGTGTTGAAGTCCCCCAGTACTATTGTATTGGAGTCTAAATCTCCCTTTAAGTTCCTTAACATATATTTTAAATAGCCCAGTGCCCTGTAATTAGGTGCATATATGTTTATAATAGTTACGTCTTCCTGTTGAGTTGATTCCTTAATCATTATATAGTGCCCCCTTTGTCCTTCTTAACAGTTTTTGTGTTAAAGTTTATTTTGTCTGTTATTAAGATGGCTATGCCAGCTCTTTTTTGGTTTCTGTTGGCATGGAATATCTTTTTCCAACCTTTCACTTTCAGTCTGCATGCACCTTTGTTGGAAAGATGTGTTTCTTGTAAGCAGAAAACAGATGGGTTTTGTTCCTTAATCCCCTCAGCCAGTCTATGTCTTTTAACTGGAGAGTCGAGCTCATCTATATTCAATGTAACTATGGATAAGTAGTGACTTTGCCCTGCCATTTTTCCAAAGATATTTCTAATATATTCTTTGAACTTCCAGTGATCTTGTACTGAGAGATTTTCTTCCTTTACCTTCTTTCGTATTGACGACCACGTTTCTGTGTTTCTTTGTGTAACACATCTTTAACCATCTTTTTCAGGGATGGATGAGTGGTGACAAATTCTTTCAATTTCTGTTTGCTATGAAAGGTCTTTATTTCACCTTCATTCACAAGTGACAGCTTTACAGGATATAATATTCTTGGATGGCAGTTTTTTTCTCTTAATACCTGAGCTGTATCTTGCCCTTCCCTCCTAGCCTGTAGTTTCTTATTGGAAGTCTGCTGTGAGTCTAATTGGAGATCCTCTGAGAGTAATCTGACATTTCTCTCTTGCACATTTTAGAATCTTTTCTTTATGTTTCACTGTGGTGAGTTTTATTAAAATGTGTTGTGGTGAGGATCTTTTCTGATTATGTTTATTGGGAGTTCTGTGTGCTTCCTGTACTTAAATGTCTCTTTCTTTCTCCAAACCTGGGAAGTTTTCTGCTAGTATAAGAGTTCCTTTTTCCTACAGAGACAGGACACACACGGACATTGTAAAAGTTCTAATCCACCTGCAGCTGGGTAGAGAACTTTGGCATTGCAGAACCAAAGTGAACCATAACGGCTCTTGTTTCCCCACCTCCCTTAACTAACATCCTTTTCCAGGGGAAATTGTCTTTACTCCTGTCTTTACCTCTCAAGCCCATTTGAGGAAAAAGAACTCCAACCAATCAAATAAACAGAAACCAACCAACCCTGAGTTCTGAATAATTTTCAAATGCTGGAGTCCTGATTGATGGCATCCACTGTGCTTTAAAATGTTTTCCTGTCTTCTCCCTCACCCCCTCCAGCCTGAAACCTCTTGTATTTGTCTTCATCCTCCTCTTTCTTTGTTATTTCAACCAGAGGAATGAACTTTGTATTGGAAATCTGGGGCCAGGTGTGAGGCATTTAGATAAACCTCAGAGGAGCAGCAAAGATTCAGAAGTTGGCAGAAGATATTGCAGTATGTGTTTCCTTAGGAACAGGATTAACAAAGAAAAGGAAAAGGAAAAGACCTTATAGCTAGCACATTTCAAAGACATGAGGTTGTACAAAATGAACACTGTAAATTGGTCCAACTCATAGAGAATTAAGGAGGCACCATTGAAAAATGTAAGACAAATACAGCAAATCTCTATCCAACATGCACACATGCAAACACACACACACACACCACTACATTTTATATTTTCTCTTCAACTCACGTTGGCAGTGTCACAATTCGTTGACACTCAAATTCCAGAACACTGGCCAGAACACCTGATCCCACACGAGCAATATTCATATAACATTTCCACCATCAAGATTTCCAACCCTGTATACCAAAAACCGTCCTGTTATCATCCATCTCTGACATCTTTATTCCTCCCTCTCCCTCCCTGGCCCTCCCCTCCACAACAATTCTTACCCTTTAGCTCCTCAGATTTCACTTGTAGCATTTCAAATGAACTCCAAGTCTTTTTTTTTTTTTTTTTTGACAGGCAGAGTGGACAGTGAGAGAGAGAGACAGAGAGAAAGGTCTTCCTTTTGCCGTTGGTTCACCCTCCAATGGCCACCGCGGCCTGCGCGCTACAGCCAGCGCACCGCGCTGATCTGATGGCAGGAGCCAGGTACTTATCCTGGTCTCCCATGGGGTGCAGGGCCCATGCACTTGGGCCATCTTCCACTACACTCCCTGGCCACAGCAGAGAACTGGCCTGGAAGAGGGGCAACCGGGACGGAATCTGGTGCCCTGACTGGGACTAGAACCTGGTGTGCCGGCACCGCAAGGCTGAGGATTAGCCTAGTGAGCTGCGGTGCCAGCCAAACTCCAAGTCTCTTATTTCAGCAATGCCCCCCTACACCGGCTCCCAAGAATGTTTCGTGGTCTTGCTCTAACCCCTAACTCTGGGGAAAGCCCAGATACTCCAGTCTCCGTTTCTCTTCAAGAGTCACTGAGCCTCACTGCAGAAAACCGAATGCACACCAATGCCCTGATTCACTGCACTGGCATCTGCCTGAGGCTCAGGGGCTCTGCTTATGAGCATTTTCCAAGGGCATCCTCAATGCATCCTTGCAGCCATGCAATTGTTCTCTCGTGATCATTTTTGATGCCTAAACTCACATCTTCCTTCTCCGTCTTTTCTTCTTAGGTGCCATGGCCTGCTCATTTTATAATCATTTTAAAATCATCCCCTCCCTTTTAGATTCTGTTGCCATTAGTACTTCATTCCTCCATTATCTTTTCTTAGACTCCATCCCACTCACACGACTTCCAGACTTTGATTCCCATTCACTCTTGCAATCAGTTGAGTCCTACAGAAAACTCTGCAGTTGGGGCTGGTGCTGTGCCATAGTGGGTTAACACCCTGGCCTGAAGCGCCAGCATCCCATATGGGTGCTGGTTCGAGACCCGGTTGCTCCACTTCCAATCCAGCTCTCTGCTATGGCCTGGGAAAGCAGAAGATGGCCCAAGCCCTTGGGCTCCTGCACCCATCTGGGAGACCTGGAAAAGTTCCTGGCTCCTGGCTTCAGATCGGCACAGTTCCGGCCATTGCGGCCAATTGGGGAGTGAACCATTGGATGGAAGACCTCTCTCTCTCTTTGCCTCTCCTTCTCTCTCTGTGTAACTCTGACTTTCAAATAAATAAATAAATAATCTTTTTTTTTTTAAAGAAAAATCTGCAGTGGTCTCTTTTTGGCCAAAGGAAACCCAAGGAACTGGCATCAACCCACACACAACAGGACCCCAACACATTCCTCCAGCTGGAAAGACATTATCTTCACCACTCTTCACTTTGGATCCATTGCCAGCCAGCCTGATTTGTCCCTCAAGATTCTGCCTCCTGAGCTCTCCTCAAAGAGCTTCTCTCCCACAGTGCTTACAGTGATCTTGCTTTCTCTTAAGCTCCACAGTAGGTCATTAGGGTCACCAAGAATGACTTCATCTCACACTGCCGTGGGTACTTTACTTCCATACCTGTCTCTATTGGAAGCTCCTAAGGAGCCTTGTTGATAGCTCTGTGTTCCTGCAGAGTTTGAAAAGGATCTTCCACAATGAGAGGAGTCTTCAAGAGTTCGTGGAAAATGTGTCCTATGAAAACCATGCATAAGTTTCAAATTTTTTTTTGTTTAAAACAAACTTATCTTTTAAATCAATTTTCCACAAACTTTTTTAAAAAATATTTATTTGAAAGGCAAAGTTACAGAGCAAGAGTGAGAGAGAGGGGCAGACAGATCTTCCATCTGCTGGTTTATTCCCCAAATGGCCACAGTGGCCATAGCTGGGCTGACCCAAAGCCAGGAGCCAGGAGCTTCTTCCAGGTCTCTCATGTGAGTGCAGGAGCCCAAACATTTGGCACATCTTCTGCTGCCTTCCCAGGCACATTAGCAGGGAACTGGATAGGAAGTGGAGCAGCTGGGCTTGAACCAGCACCCATATGGGATGCCGGCACCACAGATGGCAGCTTTACCCACTATGCCACAGCACCTAGCCCCTCCACAATCCTTCTGAAGTACTCTCCTATAGGAACTGAATAAATATTTGTGAGAAGAGGGGGGAGGGAGGGAGGAGGGAGGGGCGGGGAGGCTTCAGTAGATCTTTTCACCTCTCTGGGGCTTATCCTCTTGCCTGAAAATGGAGAGCTTTCACCGTGGAGGTCTCTAAACAGTCCAACTCAAACACAGTAGTATTTCCTCTGCTAGCTAAATAAATTTTGAAAAATACTGACAAGTTCAGCTTGTCACTTCCCTAAGAAAAAAAAATCTGCTCCCCCCAGCAAGCCCCCACCAAATTGATAGTTCCAGGAACTGTCAATCATAGCATTGTCACCACCCAGGCTGACCACATTTAATTGTATTTAGTGGGGAAAGGTCTGGGGGGCGAGGCTGTGATCCCAGTGCTACCTGACATCTCCTGACCCACCCATTTACCCCCAGCATTTTTATGTGCACATATTTAAATTGCACATTGTTTCCCCCGACTTGAAATGAATTCCACAGAGTCCTCCTTTCAAAGGCTTATTGGGTCTGGTGAGAAATGATGACGGGAGCAGGGCCTGCCATTATTTATTTTTTAATATAATTTCCTGATTCAGTCTCACCTCTCCCCACTTGCACAAAGGGTAAATAGGCCACTGTCATTGTGAAGGTAGCATTTTATTTACTTATTCATTTAGTTATTTTGGCAGCTCCTATAGCAAAAGACCATAGTGAAAGCTCTTCCACTTTGCTACATAAATTAACTGTGGTTTGACTTTGTCCTTTGGGTGAACTGCACCTCATGTGGTACTGTAAAGGACATGCTGGTAAACTGTTAAGTTTGTAGACTGCATAATACTACAGTAAATAAAATATGTATCATAGAGATATAATGTATGTTAATACTACAACCTCCCTCTAAAAGAACAGGATGGAACTGGAATAAGTAAGACTTTCTGGGAAAGTCACTTGATCAGCAGGGTGCCTGGTAACAGAAACTTAGAATGAGGCAACCCTACTCCTAGCTTACATTGCAAAGTAGTTTATTTTCCAACAAAGATGCCCATACACAGTCTCATAAAATCCTTACAAAATCCTAACGAAGCCGGCAGAGGAGGAATCTTGCTTCTGCTTGGGTATCATTAACCCCATTCAAGAGATGACAGGCGTGGGTCCCTAGCTCCTGTCACTTGGCACTAGGAAGAGATAGAGCCACCCGCCAGGAGTCCTTGTCCTGCTTCTGTCAGCTTGCCACCATTCCATATCACATCCAACACACATAGACACAAGAAAATGACAGCACAGACTTCCTAGGCCCCAGCTAGCTGGGACAGAGCAAAGATAATGCATATTTGGAATGGCCCATGCAAGTGTTTAAACTGTTAAAAAAAAATCACAATGTCTGCAAAGGCAATGATGCTGCTTGAACAATTACAGAATAACGCTGGCCTGCAAGTAGTGCCTCCTGCTGCAAACTTACAGTAATTTGACAATTAGTAATGAAACATACGCGTGTGCATGTATTATGTGTGATATATATTACAGATCATATTTGCTAATCATTTGTAGGAGAGTACCTCAGAAATCTTCTAGAAAAATGGAATTAAGTTTATTTTGTTGTTGCAAAAATATTTGAAATTCATGTTTAGTATTTTCATGACACACATTCTCCATGAAGATTTTGAAGACCCCCTTGTATTATTATATCATCAACAAATCTAGTGATTACGTAACTAAATCTGGTGGTATGAAATTCCTTTAAATGCCTACATTATAAATACACACAGAGAATTAGACAGAAATAGTAAATCGTACAAGTGGTTTACTGGACCTTGTACATAGTTTGTCTCCTCTTTGTTAGTCCCCAAGCAACGGTTTTCAGTATCAGTGTCATCAGTTTGCCCTGGTGTTCTTGGTTGCTTTCTTAGCGTTCACCCTCATTTAGCCTCTGGTTGCCCTACGCTACTACCTATCCTCAACACACACACACATACACACACACACACATTTTAATTCCAGGTCTCTATGCTTTTGCTTTTGCTAGTTGTTCTAGTTGCAAGAAGCTTCCCACCTCCTGACTCAACATCATTCATCCTATAAAATTCAAGCATTCTCTGCAGACTTGCCTTGAACCCCCAACTTGAATAGTATCCTTCGGGGATGGGCATTTGGCACAGTGGTTAAGAAGGCGTTTGGAGTGTCTGGGTTCAATCCTGGCTTAGATTCCAATTCCAGCTGCCTGCTAACATGTATCCTAGGAGGCAGCAGGAAAGGATGGTGATGGCTCAAGTTCTTGGGTCTCTACATATGGAAGATCCACAGGGAGGCCCTCGCCCCAGTGCTAGGTTCAGCCTGGCCCAGTATTGGCTGTTGCAGGCATTTAGGAAGTGACCCAGTGGATGAGAGATGATGTGTTTGTCTGTCTATCTCTCTGCTATTCAAATAAATAAAAACAGGAAAATAAAAACTTGAGTAGGGCCCTGCCTCTGTGTCTTTTTGAGTGCCCTGAGCACTCTCCTAGCTCTCACCATTCATGCTTCCTGTTTACATATTCTTTCCAGTGAACCAGAGTGCAGTTGCCTAGGGATTCCTACTAGTCCTGAGTGACAAGAGCTGGTGCCCAGTGCCAGGGCATGAGAGCAGGGGCTATCAGCCTGGTGGTGATTCAGAGAATCAGCCCCTCTCACAGACAACTAGCCATGGCTAACTGCTGTATTTCCGAACTGTTCACTAACCCTCATCTTCAGCACATCCTGACTTTTGTAAAGTTTCTCTCCCTGGTTTTCATTTTCCTTCTATTTCTCATCATCAATGATGCCACCCCTCATCATCCCAAAGGATGCTCTCAGTCCCATAATCTGACCATCTTTGGCAACAGCAAGAATTTTTTCTATAAAACTTGCAATCACTTAGGATGTCTTTTACAACAATTTGCTAAAAAAATCTGTTTTTACTTATGAAATTTGAAGTCTGGAACTTGCTTTGACAGGCACAATTAATATTTTCCTTGAAAACAAACAACAGTATATCATTCTTAACCACTGGTTTGACAAAGATACAAAACAAAGTTTGACAAAACTATATTTGCAGCAATACTAATACATACAGGCATTTATTCTTCTTTGTTGTTTGTTCTTTGATTTTTTTTTCTTTTTTAATTTTAGCTCCCACATACAAGGGAGACCATGTGGTATTTGCCTTTCTGTGTCTGGCTTATTTCCTCTAGTTGTATCCATTTTGATTCAAATGGTAGACTTTTATTCTTTTTATGTAGCTGAATAATATTCCCCCTATATATATGTATATATATAAAGATATATATATATATATATATATCTTTATCCATTCTTCTGATGATGGATGCCTTGATTGACTCCATATTTTGTATATTATGAATAGTGCTACTATAAACATGGAGGTGCAGGTATCTCTTTGATACAATGTATTCAACTCTTCTGGATATATACCTAGTAGTGGGACTATTGGGTTATGGGACACTTCTATTTATACTTGTTTTTTTAAGAACTCTCCATGTAGTTTTCTACAGGGCTACACTAATTTACTTTCCTTCCATTATTGTATAAGTGTTCCACTGTCTCCACATCTTCACCAGCATTTGTTACTTTCTATATTTTTGATAACATTCATTCTGACAGGGCTGAGGGAACAGCTCATTTTGGTTTGATTTGCATTTCTCTCACAGCTAATGACATTGTATTTTTTTCCCCATTTATCTGCTGGCTATTTGTATTCCTTCTTTTGAGAACTGCCTGTTGTGGGCCTTTGCCCATTTCTGCACTGGATTTGTTGTTTTCTTTTTCTTTTTCTTTTTCTTTTTTTTTTTTTGACAGGCAGAGTTAGACAGTGAGAGAGAGAGACAGAGAGAAAGGTCTTCCTTCCGTTGGTTCACCCCCTAAATGGCCACCACAGCTGGCACGCTGCGCCAATCTGAAGCCAGGAGCCAGGTGCTTCCTGGTCTCCCATGTGGGTGCAGGGCCCAAGGACCTGGGCCATCCTCCACTGCCTTCCTGGGCCACAGCAGAGAGCTGGACTGGAAGAGGAGCAACCAGGACAGAACCGGCGCCCCAAATGGGACTAGAACCCGGGGTGCTGGCACCTCAGGCAGAGGATTAGCCTAGCGAGCAGTGGCACCAGCCAGGATTTGTTGTTTTCTTTGTGTTGAGTATTTTGAGTTGCTGGTATGTTCTGGATATTAATCTGTTTTGGGATAGGAAGCTCACAAATACTTTTTCTCATTTTGCTGTATGTTTCTTCACTCTATTGATTATTTCCTTTACTGTGCAGAAGCTTCTGATTTTGACACAATCCCTTTTATCTAGCTTTGCTTTTGTGGCCTGAACTTTGGAGGTCTTATCCAAGAAGTCATCTCCTACACCAATGTCTTGAAGTGTTTCCCCTGCATTTTCTTCCACCAACTTCCTAGTCTCAGGTCTTAAATTTAGGTCTTTGATCTACCTCGAGTTGATTTTTGCGTTTGGTGTATGGATCAAGTTTCATTCTTCTACATATATACATCCAGTTTTACCTGCACCGTTTATTAAAGAGATTATTCTTTCTCTAATTTATGGTCTGGGCATTTTCATTAAAAATCAATTGACTGTATGTGTATGTGGATTAATTTCTGGGCTTTCTACTTTGTTCCATTGAACTATGTGTCAGTTTTTAAGCCAGTACCATGCTGTTTTCATTATTACAGCTTCGTAGTACGCTTTGAAGTCAGGTATTGCGATGCCTGCAGCTTGACCTTTTTTTCTCAGGATCACTTTGACTATTCTGGGTCTTGTGATTCCATATGAATTTGGGGTTTGTTTTAACTAATTCTGTAAAGAATGTCATAGTGTTATGATAGGGATTGCATTGAATCTCTAGATTGCATTAGGTAGTATAGACAATTTAATGATACCTATTCTTCCAATCTTTGAGTAAAGAATAGATTCGTATTTCTCTTTTGTTTGCTTGTGTGTGTCCTTGATGATTTCTTTCATTAATTTGCCATAATTTTCACTGCAAAGATCTTTCACTTCTTGATTAAATTTATTCCTAAATATTTGTGTGGCTATTTATTCCTAAATAATTGTGTGGCTACTACGAATGGGGTTTCTTTTTTGATTTCTCTTTCAGCAAGTTGATCAAGTCTATTCTTTTCTGTATGTTTATTTTGTAACCTACAACTTTATTGAATTGATTTTTCAGTTCTATCAGCCTTTTGATGGAATATTGAGGTTTGTCAATGTATAACTATGTTATCTGTAAACATCCATATTCTGACTCCCTCCTTTCCAGTTTTGATATCTTTTCTTTCTTTCTCTTCCCTAAGTGCTCTTGCTAATACTTCCAGTGCTATATTGAATAAGAGTAGTGAAAGTGGGCATGCTTGTCTTGTTCCAGCTCTGAGGGGGAAAAGCTGAAAGTATTCAGTATGATATTGTGTGTTGGTTTGTCATATACAGCCTTTATGACCTGTTATTATTTTAAAATTGACTGTATATGAGTGAAATATACGTAGTTTCATTTTATTATTGTTTATAGTCCTTGCCTATATTCCTGCTGAACTGTGAACATTTTACATGCTAAGCTCTTTGTTTAGGGGAATGTTAAGCCTTTGACTATAATATAAATTAAAAATACGCTATCTCAAAAATTTAAAAAGAAAGGAGAGGAGAGGAGAGGAGTGAAATATCATTATATTCTTAGAATTGTATCTACGATCTACACTGAATTTGTTCTCTTTGTATTATTATCACATTAACATAAGAACTATGGTATAGTGATCATCATGCATTTGCTATGACCTTGAGAAATAATACATCGATAATTGCTTAAAAATAAAATAAATTTTAAAAAATAAAAACACACACAGAAAAAAGTGTCATGCACTTGAGAAACTTTACATAGATAGATTCAGGTTGTGCCTTATTTCAGACTTCATGTTTTCAACAAGTACTTTTGTGAGAAGAGTAAATGACTTGAAAATTATTCAGCATTTGATAAGCGTATTCAAAAATGAGTACTGGTCTTCTTCCATCCTCCCGTAATGAATACACTCTCACAAATTTAGTCTACATGGTGGATACTTTTCAAAGAAATAGGTAGGCTTAAACAGTTTTTTTCTCTTCTATAGTTCTTGTCTCACTGCTATCATCCCTGTGAGGCTGTGCCACTGGTGAAGGCAGATTGTCACCTTCTTCACACAGTGCCTAAAGACATTCCTACAATCACAAAACTTGCCTACTGCAAGGTGCTACCACCAGTCGTGCAGGGCATTTGCACTTCTGCCCATGCTGTCATGCTGAGGGCTTGGAGGCAGGCTTTCTGCTGTGATGAGGTGAAAACATTGCCTCTCTGCACGGAGTAGCTTTGCCCCATGTCCCACATGGTGCTGAATCCCTATCTCCTCTATATCCAAGATTTGGACATCCTTCCACAGAGAGATGGACTGTCAGCTTTATCTCTTAAAGGAATAGGCTTCTTTCAATTTTTATATGTTTCTTTATTTTCATTTTATTTGAAAGAGAGACAGAGTGAAATCTCTCATCTGCTAGTTCATACCACCAAATGGCCACAATAGCCAGGCTGGGTCATACCAAAGGCAGGACCCAGAATCTCCATCTGAGCCTCCCATGTGAGTGGCAGGGACTCAAGTACTTGAGCCATCTGCTGCCTCCTAGGATACAGGAAGCTTTATCAGAAGCAGTGGAGCCAGAACTCAGACCCAGGCACGGAAATATGAGATACAGACACCCCCAAACTAACTCATCCACTGTGAGGACCGAGCTTGCTAACAGTCATATTTGTCCTGCCTTGTTTTAATACAGGATTCCCATCCTTATGCATATGGGATCCTACAAACATGCCCTTTTTGGTAGTTGAATCAGGAATCTAGTTTGGATGCAGCCTGGGACAATGCATGCTACATTTTTGCTCAACCCAGTGCAAAATGAATATGAATATTTAGGCATCTCAAGTATAGTCTTAAATTTATCAGCCACAAGCAGAGTCTCAGAATATGTATTTGGTTTTTATTAAAACCCTTTCCAAAAGGAGTCTACAAAATATAATTTTTTAAAAGTACAAAATTTAAAAATATTAAAAACTTTGAGCATGTGGTTCTTAAGAAAAAGCAGAAGTCTTCAAGGAAAATGTGAACACACACAGGATTCAATCCAGATGAACCCAACTATTAAGGGAATTACTTTAAGGCCATTCTCATAGACTTGTTTTCTCACTCTCTACCCAACTTTGATGTGGAGACACCAGCTTGGTGCCTTTGATTATAAACAGAGCACTACTGGAAAATTGCTAGTTTGGAAAAGAGCAACAATAGTGATTGGGTGAATGACAACAAAGACTATATAAGGAAACGTTCAAGGAGATAAATGTCTATATTTATATGAGATGTATTAAGCACAAACTCGCATCTGAAATGTGTATCTGTGCCTGTATATAGAATAGCTACTGATAAACAAGTATTTCCCTTTTACATATGACATCTATTATGTTTTGTTCTGGGAAAGACTTGGTATCAGTGGCGGGAAGGGGCTAGAATGAACCATCTTGGCCATTTGCCCCCATTTGGGGCACCACGATGCAATCTTGGATGATGCATATTAGCAGTTGTCCAGTGGGGCAAATTGCGGGCGAAACCATACAAGCTACGAACTTCCTCCATGTTTGTCCTTAATCCACTGGTGTTCTTCAGGAAAACATAATTGCAGCTAGACACAGTATTTGCTGATACCCTACATGTATCAGAACTGATACGATGGGGCTATAACGAGTACTCAAACAGTATATTTCACTTTGTGTTTCTATGGGGGTGCAAACGACTGAAATCTTTACTTAATGTACACTAAACTGATCTTCTGTAAAAAAAAAAAAAAAAAAAAAAAAAAAAGAAATTATCAATTCCCAACTTGACTCTCACTGGGGTTAAACATGACAATAGGTCTGCTCTGATTTCATCATCATTTAAAAAAAATCATCTATTATTTTTCACTTTATGTTTCTGTGTGGGAGCAAACTGTTGAAATACTTACTTAAGGTATACTAAGCTGATCTTCTGTATATTAAGATAATCGAAAATGAATCCTGATGTGAATGGAAGGGGAGAGGGAGTGGGAAAGGGGAGGGTTGTGGGTGGGAGGGACGGTATGGGGGGGGAAGCCATTGTAACACATGAGTCGTACTTTGGAAATTTATATTCATTAAATAAAAGATTAAAAAAAAAAAAAAAAAAGAACTGATACGATGGGGAATCTGAAACAACTGACAATTCTGTAATGAATGTTTAATTTACCTATCCATAAAAATGCATATATTTGTAAAGCACTTTCACACGTGTTCATTGAACATTCATGATAATCTCTTAAAGAAAGTAAACCTCAGAAGGGTAGGTGACTTGCCCAATCACCCAGAGTAGAAAACTGAACTTGAGGGCGGTGCCACGGCTAACTAGGCTAAACCTCCGCCTGCGGCGCTGGTACTCCAGGTTCTAGTTCCAGTTAGGGTGCCAGTTCTGTCCCAGTTGCTCCTCTTCCAGTCCAGCTCTCTGCTGTGGCCCGGGAAGGCAGTGGAGGATGGCCCAAGTCCTTGGGCCTGCACCCGCATGGGAGACCAGGAGGAACCACCTGGCTCCTGGCTTCGGATCAGCACAGTAAACCAATGGAAGGAAGACCTTTCTCTTTCTCTCTCTCTCTCTCTCTCTCTAACTCTGCCTGTCAAAAAAAAAAAAAAGAAATTTAGAAACTATATTCGTAGACGTTACTAATGAGGCATGAGAGCAAATTAGGAGGTTATCAAAGAGTATACTGAAAGGACATATGGGAGCAGACGAGAAATGAAAGGAGTGGAAGGAGGAGAGGAGAACAAAATGACGTTGCAAAATGTCTTATTTGATGAATAAAGGCAAAGAAGCCAGAAAGGAGATGGATGGGCAGTGGTAAAGGGAACAGAGGAGCAAAAACAAAACAAAAAACTTCTCAAGAAATGGAAGAAGAGGGAGGATTTCCAGGTTATCAAACAGAATGAAGCATCATGAGAAGAATTTCCTTTTCCCAATAAATCCTGAAACCAACAAAATTACACATTGAGTAAATAACCCCATGGCCCCCACCAAAAAAAAAAAAAAATGTGCAGCAGCAACCAAACCAGAGAAGGGCACAATCTCATGCCATAAACATTAAAAAAAAAGCATTGGCTGATGAAAGACAGAACACTGGGCCAGTGGGGTGGCAATGCACATCACTCTAGCTCCATATCTAGGAGCCCTACGAGAGCACTAGCTAGTTCCAGAGGCATCTCATTCATATCTCAAAATTGAGAGAAGTTTCCTGAGATGCTAATGCTCTATGTGGGGAATATCAGAAAATGTTGTTACACGGTGGAAACAGTGGGTTTCTGTGACAGTGAACCTGAGTAATGTCATCCCAAGTCTCTTCCCTGCATTTTGACCTCTCAGAAGAGCAACAATCACCTGCCAGCCTAATTGGTGCCACTCTCCACCCATAAAGTTTAAGTGTTATTACAAGCCTGGCTTCAGGCTAACTCCTAAAGTGTGTGTAAAGGAATGTTGCAACACAAGTGCCTTTCCTGGCTCCCTACTGATTAGTAAATGTATAAAATCTTACCCCTTCTGCCATACTGTGTGGAAAATTCTTACTAGTTTTGCCCAGATTGCCTGTTGCCCCAGGCTGGACGCTCATACATGAACTGCCCTACCAATCTCTCTTCTTACATGGAGTTTCTCTCTAATCCTTAGTTCTCAGGATTCCTTCTCAGTTCAGAGAGTAACATGCTCTGTCAACATTCAGGCAAAATTATATCTTTGTGATGGCCTTGAAGACTTCAAGAGTAAAGATGAAATTGGAGAAGAGACTCAAACTTTGAGAATAAAATCCTTCAATTTCATGAAGAAAGTACTCACACAGTGAATAAACAGTAAAATTTCAGAAATGTTGGGTTGAGCCCTAATACTCTAATGGGCTCTCTCTACCTCCAGATTATAGAAAAAAATTAAAGAATATGAAAACTAAGCTTTAGAAGTGAGGATTTTGAGGTAAACACATAGGTCTCAGATGGGAAGGAGAATGCCTGCGCTACATTAGGGCAAAAAGATGTCTGGATCAAGAGATCAGGAAGCAAAAGATTTATATGTAAAATAATCAAAACTCAGAAGAAAATTCTTCACTATCCTCTGAGCTATACTAAGAAGATAAATTAGGGGCCAACGTTGTGCCATAGTGAGTAAAGCTGCTGCCTGCTACATCTGCATCACATAGGGGAGCCAGTTTGTTTTCTAGCTGCTCTGCTTCTGATCCAGCTCCCTGCTAACAGCCTGGGAAAGCAGCATACGTTGGCACAAATCCTTGAGCCCCTACCATCCACATGGGAGACCCAGATAAAACTCCTGGCTCCTGGCTTCAGCCTGACCCAGCCCTGGCTGTTGTGACCATCTGGGGAGTAAACCAGCAGATGGAAGATAAATTCATTCTCTCTCTCTCTCTCTCTCTCTCTCTGAATCTGACTTTCAAATAAACAAATAAAACTTAAAAAAATCAGTAAGACAATAAACTCAATCAAAGACTCATAGTGAAGATTATCAGATTGGAAAGTCAAGAAGCAAGAAAATCAGTTGAGGAGGGAAATGTCATTATACCTCTATGATTAAATCTGAGACTATGAGAAATAGATTGGGGCCACCAAATCTTAAACCTACCACTATGTATAGGAAATCCAAACATTTTTAAAACAGAGGTAAATCTAGTCAATGAAAATATTGTTTATACAGAGAATAAAATTAATACAACATAGCAATTAGTTATAAAAGAGTTCAACAAATGGGATAGCAAAAGTAATGTTATACTACAAGCAAATTTTACTAGAATAAAAAAATGTCAACCTGAAGATCATACAACTCTGTTTAAAAAAACAATTAATGGAGACCACTTATACTGCTAAGACATTTTATAATTCATTTCAAGAATAAAGAATATAGTTGCTAGATATCTAGACAATCAAAACCAATAATCTCGAGGGTGGAAATACCAAATCCTCCCCGATCTTCTCCAGAGCCACATTAAAGCCAGAAGACAGTATTGAAACATCAGAGAGTCTGAGAGAGATAATAGTGTATTTCAAGATTATGAGAACTAGCCAAGACATTTGCACATACAAAAAAACTTTCGCAAACATTAGGTTGTACATTTAAAATATATAAAATTGCTGACAATTACATCTCAATAAAGCTGTTTTTAAAAACCATTGGTTTATCTTATTTTGCTTTTTAATGAGAAGAGTACACACTTTTTATTTATATCAGTATTTATAAGTTTTAGTGTACAACCCAATGTATTTTGACCAATGTAACCATAACCCTAATAAAGATTGAGAATGTTTCAGTTACCTCAAACTGTTCCCTGAAGTCCTTTTCTAGAAAATACTCCCATAGTCTTCTGTTATTTTATCATAATAGATTAATTTATTATGTCCTTAAATTCACATAAACAAAACCACATAACATCACTATTTTGCTTCTTTAGCTCAAAAATAATTTTCTGTGTTTCATTCACATTGTGGTATGCATTGCAGTTCTTTCTTTTTTATTGCTGAGTAGTATACTATACTTTTCCATTTTAATGTTGATGACGTTTGGGTTGCTTCCAGTTTAGGGCGCTTATAAATAAAACTGTTATGAACATTTATATGAGTTATGAGTTTTTTGGTAGGATAGATACATTCCTTTCTTTTGGCAATATAGTTAGGAATGGAAATATTTGGTCATAGGAAAGATCTATGTTTAACTTTACTCAAGAGTGAGAAACAGTTTTCCAAAGTGGTTGCATTATTTTATACTCCCACCAGCAATCTATGAGAATTCTAATTTCTCCATATCCACAACAGTAATATTTAACAAATATAGAAATATTTGCATTTTCCACTTTTTTCCTAGGATAACTAAAGAAAGTCTCTTTTCCAAGAAAATGCTCCATTGCTCTTAGTTGTCAAATATATTGACATGAAATCTATTATAATAGCTCCCTTATCTTCATAATGTCACTGGACCTGGACAGATGTCTTCTGATTTGTTTCTTTCTTTTTGAATCAGTTCCCTGTAAGTTTATTAATTTTATTAGATTTTAAGGAATCAATTTTTGCTTTTTTTGATGCCCTTTATTGTTTGCATGTTTTCTATTCCATTGAATGTTCATTTCTTCCCATTATTTCCTTCCTTCTACACTTTTAGTTTTATAAGTCCTGCAAATTGATTTCTTTTTAGGAAGCAATGAACAGATGAAGACAGGAAGAAAAATGATATATTCAATTATATCAAATCTTTATATCTGTGAACAAAAAACATTAGAAGTAAAGTCATTGGAATTAGCGAATAAGAGATCATCAGTGTGATTTTCAAGATGTTTCAGTGTGTACAAATTTTGGATCAAAATCATTGAGCTCCAGGAAAGAAATTTGTTACTCTTTTTGACTATCCAATACATGAATCGAATTTCCTTTGACAATTCTCAACACTCTCCAACTGAAACACATACACACAAACACATGATGATTCTTGAAAGGAGCCAAAACCTATTTCTCACTAGACACATGGAAAAACCCAGAAATTCACTTTCCCAAGAAAACTTGCAGGGAGGGTAAATGCCTCAGGTAAATATAACCCAGGCTCTGCCAGCCAGACACTCCAACCTTATATTAAGGGCCATGAGAAATTCTGCCTGACAGCAGGGTGTTATGGCTTGAGTATGTCCCCCAGATTCACCTGTTGTAAACTTAATCCCCAATTCCACAGTGTTGCGGGTAAGACCTTTAAGAGGGCATTAGCACCGGAGGGCTCTGCTCTTGGGAATGGACTGATACTGTTACTGCAGGAGCAGAATCCTAATGAAAGCAAGTTCCACCTTCTCTCTCTCTCTGTTGTGCTCTCTTGTCCTGCTTTGCACCATCGAATGACATAGCACGAAGGCCAATACCAGATGTAAACATTTTGATGTTAGACTTCCCAGCCTCAAGAACTGTGATTAACATATTTTTCTTTATAAATCCAGTCTGTGAGGGCCAGTGCTGTGGCGTAGTAGGCTAAACCTCTGCCTGTGGTGCCAGCAGCCCATATGGGAGCCATTTGTCTCCAGGCTACTCCTCTTCCAATTTAGCTCTCTGCTTATGGCCTGGGAAACAGTGGAAGATTGTCCAAGTGCTTGGGCCCCTGTACCCACATGGGAGACCTGGAGGAAGCTCCTGGCTTCGGATTGGACCAGCTCCAGCCATTCTGGGTCATTATGGCCATATGGGGAGTGAACCAGCAGATGGAAGACCTTTCTCTGTCTCTCTGTAAATGTACCTCTAAAATAACTAACTAACTAACTAAATAAAATCTTAAGAAAAAATAAACCCAGCCTGTGATGTTTTATTTTAGCAACACAAAGGGGACAAAAACACCGGAGTTGCAGAACTATTACATTTCTGGGGATAGTGATGATAATGGAATTATGAGGGCATCCATCCAGTGTCCATATGGCTGTGTGGGCAGTAAAAACTACAAAATCCAGAATTACCAGAGATATTTTCACCCACTGACTTCACTACTAGCTATACAGCTCTAGATACGTCTGTAGATGTGCCCAAGTTTTGGTGAACTACCTGGCAACATAATCAACTCATTCTGTACTGAAATTAACCACCTTTCATTTTTGTTGCTTCCAACTAGAACTCAATTAAAAGTTGAAGTCAAACTGGGCAGGTAACGGTAAACAAGCATCTTCCTCAACTCTATTTACTTATTTTTAAAAGCAGAGAGAGAACTCTTCCATCTGCTGTTTCACTCCCCAGATATCTGCAACAGTCCAGACAACCAGGCCAAAGCCAGGAGCCTGGAACTCATGGCCTCCTATGTAGGTGACAGAGACCCAACTACAGATGCACCAACTGCTGCCTCCAAGGCTGTGCATTAGCAAGACTGGAAGTAGAGCTGGGACTTGAACCCAGAGACTCTGGATATGGGATGTAGGCAACACAATTGGTTGTGCCAAACACCAGGCTCTCCTTGAACACAAATTTAAAAAATGATACCCACTTCAGTGCCATTAAGATTATTAGGCAAGATAGCATATAAGAAATACTTGATGTGAAGTTGGTGCTGAATAAAGTTAGTTCAGTAACAATCAACAATTATAAACTCTTGAAAAATTGTTATTCAATCTCATTTTAAAATCATCACTGAATCCATATGTCATGGATCTCAATGGTCAATAAGAAACCTTGTGGAGCAGATAAAAAACTTATATAATATTGACTTTCAGGATTTTAAGCAAGGAAATACAGGCATAGACGCTAACTCAAGAGGAGGCAGGATTGAAATAAGTTTTTTTGTGTGTGTCATTTTAGGAGTGTTAAGACCAGGATTTCTTGGTAAGATAACAAGTAGGAACTAATAAAGAGCAATTTATACAGAAAAAAAAGCAATGGACAAAAGTGCTTCAAAGATATCAAGGTTCTTGATTAGAATTATCTTTGGTTATAAAAATAAGGAAGCCATTGGAGAATTTTACAGACAAGTCACCACCAGGCATAACGAATAAGAAGTATTAGACAGGTGAGGGAAAGTTCCTGTTTAAGTTAAATCTATACATACTCTGTATCTTGTCATCATAAAATTGAATTGTTTATTGAAAAAGGCAAGAAGCTCTCCTGTGATTTTCAACTCTTAACCACAAAAGTTTTATAGTTATCTCCCAAGGAATGTAAACTTTGACTACAAAGCTATGATGACTACAAATCTTCCTTTCCATAGTTGTTGTAAAAATTATATTTGGACATTTTATGTTTACTATAAAAAGTTTTGGTAGGATATGTTTGTTGTAGTAAATGGGGATTTTATGCTCATAAATCATAACACATACACCCGTTCTGTGCTGAGGGTGACCCACTCTACAAACCTCCCAACTGTATTCTCTAAGTCACTACTCTACGTAGCAGACTCTTCTGGCTCATGCTTCTCTTCAAAACGTGCATAAAAATTAAATTTGCAATTCCAACAGATAGGCTTCTCACATGAGGCTCGTGTCTCTAGTGTCTTCCTCATGCTCCCCTAGAGAGAGCGGTTTTGGACTAGCAATATGGACGATAGTCAGACTGGAAAGCATCAGGAAGTAACAGCAGTGCGGGAATGGAGTCCAGCAATGTCGCTTCAACTTTAAGGTGTTGGAAGTAAATGGTGGGACAGGAAGATAAGATGCTAACTCAAGAGGGTCAAAGGTTAAAGAAAATAGTGGTTTCTTAAGTGGCAATGCACTTGTTTGTAAGAGGAGGAAGACCAAGAGCCATGAGGAGAGTGATAGGAAACTCAGGAGAAAGGGAATGAGTAATGAAATAAAAAAATATGGGAATCAAGTATTGGGCTGGGGGAGAGGGGAGCAGTGCTGTGGCATAGTAGGTTAGGTTTCTGCCTGTGATGCCAGCATCCCATATGGTTGAGTCCCAGGTGCTCATCTTCTGATCCAGCTCCCTGCTAATGGCCTGGGAAAGCAGTGAAAGACGGTCCAAGTGCTTGGGCCCCTGCACCTATGTGAGAGACCCAGAAGAAGCTTCAGGCTCTTGGCTTCAGATCAGCCCAGCTTCAGCCCTGCCGCCATTTGGGGAGTGAACCAATGGATGGGAGACCTCTCTCAATCTGTCTCTCTCTCTGTCTCTCCCTCTCAGTGTCTGTAATTCTGCCTCTCAAATAAACAAACCTCTTTAAAATAGAAGAAGAAGTGTGGGGCTTGGGAGGGCTTGGGAAGGAAGAACGACACTACTTCCTTTCCACAGAAATCTTTAGTAAAAGGCGAAAGATTTATACGATCTGAAGAGAAAGCAGAGTAGGACAGTGCTTCCTTTGAGAATAAAGAGAAGAAATAGATAGTGGAAATTTTAGTACATGAAAGCTCTTAGTCAGACATTTTAATATTCCATTAAGAGAAAAAGGCAGAGAAGTTGTTTTAGCGGTTAGAGGCATGTTTGGAAAACGTCCAGAAGAGAATGCTATGGACAAGCATCAAGAGTTGAGTAGCAAGAATTACTGAGCAGCAGTAAGGACCCAAATGAAATGCTAGTGGATCCAATTAGCAGAGTTCCTTGAATTTTTCTAGCTACTTGTGGGTCTAGAGAATCTCTAGCAGCCGCTGAAATATTAAGGACACTGGTCTTTCCATAAGATCTGTAGCTTCATGGAAAGACCCAAGAGTGAAACAGAACTGCATATGCATGGAATCAGAATACCAGAGCTGGGCGGCAGTGGGGCTCACATGTTAATGTCCAGGCTGAGGGATGGCCCACCGGAAGTATCTGCAGTGCTACTAGATGTCTGCCAAGAACCTGAGAGAAATCAAGTGTCTCTGATGTTCTAGTTTTAAAATCAATACACAGTCGCATTGTCATCTCCATGATCTGAGTGACTCCCAGGCCTGCTCAACCAAATGGTGTGAACTGTCTATATGAATATATGAAGATGCCTAAAGAAAGAGAAAATGAAAGGACCAGCCAAGGAGAAAGGTGTCTTTCCCTGTGATCTTTGAGTTTTCTGGCCCCAGTGGCAAAACCATCCCTGAAATGTAGTGGAGGTAGTGGACAGGCAGTCCTTGCCTCGTGCCATGCAAAGCTTCAACCATCTGATTTGGTGCTGACCTAGAAATATCGTCACTGTAGTTTGGCTTCCTTCTATCACAGGTCTTCCTACAAAAAGAGGATACACAAGAGCTGCTCACATCACAAGACAATTATTTTTTACGAAATGTATTAACTAGTGACCAGTTTAATTTTTTTTCTGATCTCTTTGTACTTATTTGAAAGGCAGAGAGAGAGATCAATCTTCCATCCACTGGTTCCCTCCGCAATGCCTGCAAGTCAGGGCTGGGTCAGGTCAAAGCTGGGAGCTAAGAATTCCATCTAAGTCTCCCACATTGGCAGCAGGGACCCAACCACTTGCTGCCTTCCAGTGTGCACATCAGCAGGGAGCAAAGCCAGTACTGGATCTTAGGCACTCTAACATGGGGCGCAGGTATCCAGGTTGTCTCTTTCCTAAAGATTTAATTAATTTTATATATTTAGTTGAAAGGCAGGGAGTGATGGGGTGGAAGAGAGGAAGGGAGGCACAGACAGAGAGAAGAGAGGTGGCAAGAGAAAGGAGACAGAAGCGATGTGGGAGAGAAAGTGAGGTGTGGAGGGAGGAAGGGAGCCTCCATCTGCTAGTTCACTGCCAAATCCCAAATGTCTGAAACAGCCAGGGCTGAGCCAGACCAAAACCAGGAACCTGGAACTCATTCTAGGTCTCTTATATAGGTGGCAGGGACCCAGGCACTTGGGCCTTCATCTGTTACCTCCTAGGATGGTTTGGAAGCAGATGAGTCGGGACTGGAATCAGGGTCTCTGATACAGGCTCTCCAAGTGATGTCTTACCCATGTGCCAAATATCTGCCCCTAGTGACTAATTTTCTTGTATCAGTCATGTGAAGTTGGCCTGCCTAAGCCCACCTCTGAAAGCTAGATCACTAGGTAAGCTGGTCATAGGTTTCTGAACCTGCAAGCTGAGATCACACCATAGGCAGATTCATCAAAGTAAGTCCCCACTCTTCAAGGCTTCATGTGAGACAAGCTGCCCTCACTTCCCTACTCCCCCTCCCTGGGCAACTTGGGCAAGAATCCATATCTGCACAGCTTGTTCCATTTTGAAACCACCAAAACATGTGGGTTGCTATGGTCTGAATAGGATAGTCAAACATGCACACAATTAAATCCCCAAATAACGAATCCATAGTGCTAGGAGGGTAGAGATTCAGCCAATTAAGTTGTCTACAAGTAAGTCTAGTGGGAAGTCCTAAGGCCATTGCAAGTGTGCCCAATTCTTGTGAGAGGGTTTGTTATAAGCTGTGGCTCAATAGGCTAGTCCTCCGCCTGCGGCGCCAGCACACCGGGTTCTAGTCCCGGTTGCCCCTCTTCCAGGCCAGCTCTCTGCTATGGCCTGAGAGTGCAGTGGAGGATGGCCCAAGTGCTTGGGCCCTGCACCCCATGGGAGACCAGGAGAAGCACCTGGCTCCTGGCTTCAGATCAGCACGATGTGCCGACCGCAGCGCACCGGCCACGGTGGCCATTGGAGGGTGAACCGACGGCAAAGGAAGACCTTTCTCTCTGTCTCTCTCTCTCTCACTGTCCACTCTGCCTGTCAAAAAATTTAAAAAAAAAATCAAGTCAGGCCCAGCTGCTCTCTCTGCTTCCTGGCTTCCCATGTGATCCTTCTTCCACATCCACTCCATTAATGCCATGGTCTGTCTTCACTAGACAGCCAAACCAATGCATCAACCCAATCTTGGACTGTGAACCTCCAAAGCCGTGAACCAAAATAAATCTCCTTCCTTCATACATAGCGCATCTTGGGTGCATAATAGTGGATAGCAGAGCAGCAGGATCTGATGTGTTTCACCCTTACTTGTTTTGTGGATTTTTCTTTGCAAGCTCTTCAGATGGTCCAACACATAGGGTCCTTCACTGCAAGAAGAAAATGCCCTGTGGTTGGCAGGGTGATTACAATGCTGACATCAATATCATCAGGTGCAGTCTTGGAGTAGCCAAGAGTCAGCAATTTTATGTTCCCTCCACTGTGGGGAGCAACTCGGACTGGACTGAGTTACTGGAATTAAGACTTATTCTATGCATCTGCTCTCCCACAATATGGCGCTGGGAGAGGAGAAAACAGCTTCTACGCAGCTGCCTCTTGTCAACTTGAGTGATGACCTCCAGGAGCTGATCCTGCTCCTGATTGGAGGAGAGCAGCGTACTCGGCGTGTGGGCAGCCGAGTTGGGATTGGCGGAAAAGGACTATAAAGGAGGAGAGAGACAACATGCACCAGGAACATCTAAGGGGAACACCTGTGCAGCCCCCGAGAGAGCCGGCTGGCGGTGTGCCGCTCCCCCGCGGAAGTGGGGAATGTGGCAGGGGGAACCGCCCTTCCACGGAGGTGGAAGGGACGGTAGCCAACCCGGGAAGAACCAGCAGCAAACCGGGGGAGGGCCGAGCAGACAGAAGAACAACGCAGGGTCCTGTGTCGTTCCTCCACGAAGACGGGGAGCGACATAATGGTGCCGTGACTCAGATGTGAAGCCTAGGCAGGGTTTAGTGTCATTCCTCCATGAAGAGGGGGAGCGACAAAATGGTGCCCTGACTCGGATAGGAAACTTAGGAGGGAAGAAACGGAAAGAAGTGGAAAATACCGGAGAGAGAGACTAGCAAAGAGCCTAGGGAAAGCCGGACGAAAAAGGTGCCGGAAGGAGCTATTGAAAGCCTAGGCATAGACTCGGATATGGACTACGAGGGGAAGCTGGGAGAAATCTCTAAGGTCGAAAGCGAAAGTGAAAGCTAGAACAAACAGACTCGGATACGGACTGTGGGGAGAAGCCAGGAGAAATGAGGGAGGAATATTGTTGGAAGAAAACTTAGGGAAACATACCGGGTAGAGAAAAATGTTAGGGAAATTGAAGCCGCGGGGGGCAGGCCGAGGCGGAGACGAAAGCTACTTTGGGATTCGTCGAGTTAGCCCGGGAATAAGGGGTGAAAAGTTAAAACCAGAAGCGGAAACGTAAGCCAGGTTGGAATCCGTCAGATTAGCCCGGGGAGCAAAGGACGGGAAGCCAAATCGTGGGGCGGAAACATGAGCTGGGTTGAATTCGCCAGGTTAGCCCGGGGAACTTAGATTGAATACTAGTGGCGGAGACGTGAGCTGGGGCTGTGTGACTCGCGGAGGCTGCCGCGCGCAGAGAAAGCGTGCGGGGCACAAGTAGATAGGGAACGCGGGGCTAGCGCGGAGACCACGGAGTGCGCGCGCGAAGCCAAGCCGCGCAAAGCCGGGAAGCCATGCACATGAGAGAGGCACAGGCTGAAGCGGCTCAGAGCCGGGAAGCCGCCGAGAAGCAGCCTCGGGGCGGGCGCCGGGAAGCCGCAGGGATAAGAGAAACAGAAGTTTAGAAGTAAAATGAGAGAAATAGGAATGCTGGTAGATAGAAGTAAAATAGGAGAAATAGGAATGCCCGGAGATAGAGAAATAGAGAAAGGCCTCCCCCCAACACAGTAATGAGAGAGCTTGGATTCGGTCTGCCTGATTAGGAAGGTGGTGAGCACCTGCGGGCGGCTAGCAGCTTATGCGCCGCAGGTCACCGAAGACAGGCACGAATTAACATCAATAAGGCCTCCCCACAATACCGCAATGAGAAGGCTTGGATTCGGTCTGCCTGATTAGTAAGGCGGTAAGCACCAACAGGCGGCTCGACCAGAGTATGAGCTGCAGGTCACCGAAGATAGGCACAAATCAACACCAATAAGCCTCCCCACAATATGGCAATGAGAAGGCTTGGATTCGGTTTGCCTGATAGGGCTTGTAAGCACCTGCAGGCAGAGCAGAGCATGCGCTGCAGGGCACCGAACACAGGCACGCATCAGCGCCTAAAAACCTCCTCACAACATGGCGAAGAGAGGACCCGGATTTGGTTTGCCTGATTGATAGGACTTGTAAGCACCTGTGGGCAACTCTAGCAAGCAGAGCAGAGTGTGTGCCGCGGGGCACCGAAGACAGGCGCATATCAATGCCAAAAATAAAAAGAAAGGGGGATCTGTGGGGAGCAACTCGGACTGGACTGAGTTACTGGAATTAAGACTTATTCTATGCATCTGCTCTCCCACAATATGGCGCTGGGAGAGGAGAAAACAGCTTCTACGCAGCTGCCTCTTGTCAACTTGAGTGATGACCTCCAGGAGCTGATCCTGCTCCTGATTGGAGGAGAGCAGCGTACTCGGCGTGTGGGCAGCCGAGTTGGGATTGGCGGAAAAGGACTATAAAGGAGGAGAGAGACAACATGCACCAGGAACATCTAAGGGGAACACCTGTGCAGCCCCCGAGAGAGCCGGCTGGCGGTGTGCCGCTCCCCCGCGGAAGTGGGGAATGTGGCAGGGGGAACCGCCCTTCCACGGAGGTGGAAGGGACGGTAGCCAACCCGGGAAGAACCAGCAGCAAACCGGGGGAGGGCCGAGCAGACAGAAGAACAACGCAGGGTCCTGTGTCGTTCCTCCACGAAGACGGGGAGCAACACTCCACCTACTTTTTTTTTCCTTTTTCTGGTATATGATGTTGACTCTACATAGAGCATTTTTATCTCTGCTAGAGCCCAGTAAGCACTTACCAGACACTAAGGAAAAAGGGAGGAATTCCTTCTAATGTCCACATAAGCTGTACCCCTAAATGGTCTTCCAACCACAAAGTCTAAATTTCTCTTTAGCATCAGGGAGGTTTTTCCTACCAAAAAAAAAAAATACATACACTTTTCCAGACAGGCCTCCAGTAAGGGGTTCAGATTTTTATCTTGAGTGCTGATATCTTTGTGCATAACTGTGCTCTCCAAGTCCTTTGCCCAGCTTAGAAAATAAACATAGGAAGTTTAGCATTGTCCAAAAAATGTGTATCCATATGGATATTCTCTCATTTGCTCCACCTCCAGCTTTCACACTGGAGTTTTTATGTATGTCAGGTGTGGGAAGGAAGGGGGACAGAAGAACTATATTTTCTTAAGATAAAAAACTATGATTGATCTCCTGAAATTTTCTCTGGCCCTGTAACAGGAAAAGGGATAAATTCATATACTAATGGACATATTTGAGTGTGGGTGGCCAAAAACGGGTTGGCTGCAAGCATTCGTGCAAGGAGTGGGGGTTAGACAGGTATATGTGCTGCAGATCAGGGCTGCGACACATGAAAAGAATGCGGCTGAGAGCTCTGTTGCTCCCAGGAGAAACTCAAAAGAAACTGAACTCCAGGAAAATAAAAGGAGAGTCTGGAGCAAAGGACATGAACTCCCCAGGGAGACAGAGACCAGCGGGAAGGCCAGACAGAATGCCAGGGGCAGCAATGGGATCAGCCCTGGAGAGATGGCATAGTCAGTAGAGTTGGCATAACCAGTGGGTACCAGTACCACGTCTGATACAGGATTTCCTATGCACAAGAAACCTGTCTGTCTGAATCTCTTGGATCCATGTGATCTAAGATATTTGATTAATAACAAAATAACTTAGTGATTAAACAAACATTACCAAATCTGGCAATTTAGTGAGTCAAGAAAATATAAAGGAATTTGAAAACGTTAAACAAAGCCAGGAAGATTTTGGCTATCACTGAAATGGGGTCAGGGCCCAGGGCAGGGTGCAGTACAGGAGCTGGGTTTGTAGCTACTCCCTCTGCCCTGTGGCTTCTGGCTCTCTAGAAAGGTTTGGGATCCTCTGTGAAAGCATGTGCCCTGGCCTCAATGGTGCTATCGAGGAGCTGGGGGGCCCCCACAGGGACCCCAACAGCCATGTCTGGTCAGGAACCAAACTGCTCCACAGCTTGCCAATGGTAAGCTTTGTTGATAACCATAACCAATTCTTAACAGGGCCTCAAAGCTTAGAGTTCTGTTCGTTTCAACACCACTCAATGTATCATGAATATAGAACGGTTTACAAGCTAGACTGACTGGGATTAGACTCCAACTCCTGTACTGTGTCACTTAAAATAACCGCACATAACAGCTTCAATAGCAAAGAAGTCAAAGGCAGACAATCCCAGAATTATTTCCACAGTTGAATGAAGCGGTCAGGCTCTTTTCACCATCCCTAATGGGTTAGACCATCACTCTTAGGTTTATTACCTTGTAATCACCAAATGGCTGCTGTTACTCAAGCGTTCAGTTTTAATGACAGCGCCCAAAGCAGATCATTGGAGGAGAAGGCCTCTGTATCATCACCAGGTCCTTTATTTTCAGAAAGGAAAATATTTCTTACAACCACCAACCCATCCTGCACAAATCCCTACCTCCACCAAACTGACTTCCTTGAACATCTGTGACAACCAGATCATTCCAACTGCAAAGGAAGTTTGAAAAGTGAATTATGACATTTAACCTTGTCTTGAGAAGCAGAAATGACTGTGGGCAGGCAACTTTATCTGCTATTTATTAGCACTATATTGGAGCAATATATCACCCCAATATTCAGTGGCCAAAACCCCAACATATTAGTTTTGATTAATCTGCAGATTGGCTGGACAGTTCTGCTGAGTCAGGTGAGGCCCAGCCAGTCTTGGCTGGATTGTTTCATGACGCTGCAGTCAGCTGGTTGTTGGGTTGGCTCGGGGCTGGGTGGTTACCCAGTTGGAGAGACTCTTCTCGCGTGTGCAGCTTTCCCTACCTCCTCTGGTAGCCTAGCCTGGGCTTGTTCAATGGTAGGGGCAGGGGCTCAAGAGAGAAATCAAAAGGCTGCAAGGCCTTCTGAGGTCAAGGGGTCACACAGAATCATGTCTACCCTATCTATTGACTAAAGCAGGCACAAAACCAGCTCGGATTCAGGAGGCAGGGCAACAGGCCCCACCCTCAAAAGGAGGAGAAGTACAGTCACGTGGTAAAGAGTGCTTGCATAGTGAAGAACAACTGTGGCCATTTTTTGTACTCCATTCATCATCATAATCAGTAGAGATGGAAGAAGGCCCTTATTGGATGTATAATAAGTACTTTAAACTCTCAATTTCCCCTTTTGCAAAATGGGGGTGCTATTAAAGTCTAACTTATAGATTACTAATAGGATCTATGCCTTCATGGGGAAGTTACCAAGTACAAAGCAGTGTTAGTCCTCATGATTATTGACCAGTGACCAAACACAGAAGCCCTAGTCTTACATATTTTATGGATAGAGTCATAACTAATGAGCATCTTTGATGCTTGGGACAGAGAGCATGAATTTAGCCCCCACATTTCCCCCAATTCACTCTGAAATCCATGATATTGCTCACAGATTTGTGCTAATGGCAAGATTGTCCTGCGCTCTCTTTAACTCTATTTGCTAACTGGGTTCTAACTTAGATGTTCCTAACCATTGAAGGGGCACCTATGCTATTGTGGGAATTCTATTAATATTCAAATTACATACTCTTTTCAAAAAAGTAATTCCTGTTTTTGTACCCTGTAAATTTAGAGGTACTCCAGGAGTAAGACCTAAAGACTGGCTCTAGTTTCCAAGCCACCTAAGTTTCTATCAAGTGCTTGAGGGAGACAATGGGGAGGAGAGAGAGAAAACATTCAGTGAGAGTACAGTAGGCCTCTGCTGCTCTCATGGTCAAAGCAGGAGCCTGAAAAACAGAGTGTGTGAGCCCAGGCCAGCAAAGGTAGCTATGCAGTTCTCCACTCCTGCTCAAGCCAGATCATTGAGGAAGCAGATTACCCTGCCACCCATGTCAGTGCAAGACAAATTCACTTGACCTTGACCCATAGTTAAGAGTACATAGTACAGTTATACAGAACTCAGTACTCACACACAAAAACACGTGTGTATGTCTGCATTCACAAATACAAAGGTACTTAAAAAGTTTGTGGAAAAGTGGAATTAAAAGGTAAGTTTATTTTGGTGCAAAATTTTTAGAATTCATGCAGTTTTTTCAAAGTATGCATTTTTGTGACCTTTCAAAGATTCCTTATATATGCACAAATGCATAATCAATTTCATGAAACAACATCTTTAGGATATATAAGTCCCTTGGATATTTCCTCTTCTATTGTAATATTGTTTGGATTTGTATTTTCAACTTTTGAAATGCCTGCTCATGACCAATCAAAGTAGAGAAAAAACATTATTTGGACAACTACTTTTGGAAACTACTCTCTTAGGTGGCATAAAGTAAGAAGTACTGAGCAAAATCTGCCTCTTTTCTAGAAGTTTTCCCTATCTCCAGATTTACCAGGGAGTCAGGGTTCGAAGGTTCTGTGGCTGAAGCAGTCTCACAGCGCTGTGATGAAAACTGAGGGGTCTGTAGGGGAAATGCCCAAGCCGGAATTCTGGCCTTGTCACTATTTCACTTACTATGGGGCCCTCTGGGAATCCTGGGGCTCCCACTGAAACAAAAGGCCTGATGAAACTCCTGCACCGATGTTGTGCAGATCTAAAGATAATCCCCCGGCAGGGCACTTAGTGCAAAATAAGGTGGATACATTTATCTGTTACTCTTCCTTTTGGAAGGGCTGTCAATCCTCTGCCCCCTGGTAAAGCCCTGTGGTCCAATGCTCTTCTTGCAGGGAGCTGACTGGCAGGTTGCTGCGAGATGCGAGATGCAACACAGTAAATCTCAGTACAGAAAGGTTAGCACCTCAGAGTGGCCCTAGAGGAGCCCAGAGGGAAGGGAAGGAACGTGGAGCTGGATAGCTGTGCAGAGAAGTTCCACCAACCAAAGGAGTTTTTTTCTTTTAAGTTTATTTATCTGAAAGTCAGAGAGAAAGAGAGATAAAGAGAGAGAGAGAGAGACAGACAGACAGACAGACAGACACTAGATGACCACCCAAATGGCCACAATGGCCGCCGCTGGGCAGATCCAAAGCCAGGAGCCAGGAGCTTCCTCCATGTCTCCCACATGGGTACAGGGGCCCAAGCACTTGGACCATCTTCTGCTGCTTTCCCAGGCCATAGCAGAGAGCTGGATTGGAAGGAGAGCTGGCACTGCAGGCATATGCCACAGTGCTGGCCCCCAGGAGAAAGTTCTGAAGAAAGATGTGGGTAAAGGCTGGTGCCTTTTTCATGGATGTGCCTAGGTCTTTGATTTTATGGATGATTGGAGGTTTTTATGTTATACATTTCCATTAAATAAATATAAATATCCCTCTTTATACAAGTGGCTTGGCAGCATATGGGGTTGAACTTTGAACCAATGCACTGCAAACAGGTCTGAGTTTTAGTATTTGTGTAAACAAGGAAAAGTAAAATTGTCTGGATGGGAGCAGCTACATCTTCCTCCTCTACCAAATGTCCTGGTGCAGCACACAACCTGATCAACCTTTCTAGTACACATACTGGGCCTCTATGAATTCCAAGTTTTCTCCTTTCAGAATGCTCCTTCCAGGATTGCCTTCAAACCCTATGGAGCATTCATTTACTTTTCCCAATGGCAGTAAATCCTCCAAAGTTCCAGCTAAATTTGATGTGGGAGACAGTCAAGATTATCTTGATTCAGTGCCCAGTGGTGGCTATGAAAATGTGCCACTCAGGTCTCCTACTGCTGGCACCTAATGGACTCATGCCATTGGGGTCTACCACATTTCTGCTATGCAGCTCCCAGGGAGTGAAGGCAGACCTCATCCAGCAAGAAAACAATATTCAAGGGCTCCTTATCAGCCTGGAGGTAAATGCTGGGGGATTGTGCTGCAATCTGAGAGTCTTCCACCCACTCCTGCCACAGAGATCAGACCGTGATACAGTCAGAAAGGCTCTTCCTGATTTCCTTGTGCCCTCCTCTCCTTTGCACAATTTACTAACTATTTAAGAGATCCCGACAACAGCCCCAGGTGTGGGGAAAGAAGGACCAGCCACTGTGCTCAACACAAGTTGAAGGCAAAAGCTAGAAGTGACTCCAAAATAAGCAAAATGAATTTGCTTGTGTCACTGATAAGAAGAGCTCAATCAATATTGCTTAGCTATTGGATGGGCAAAAAAGCTCCCCAAATAATAATGCTACCTGCTGGGGTATAGCCTAAACATCTCATGTATCGGGACATAGTCAGGGAACTCAGTTGCAACTCCAAATTATTTTGAGGAGTGACCAAAGAGATTCTTCATGCGTATCTGTCTCATTCACTTTTTTTAAACAATTATTTAATGAATATAAATTTCCAAAGTGCAGCTTATGGATTACAATGGCTTCCCCCCCCCCATAACTTTCCTCCCACCCACAACCCTCCCCTCTCCTGCTCCCTCTCCCCTTCCATTCAATCAAGATTCATTTTTCAATTATCTTTATATACAGAAGATCAATTTAGCATAACAGTTTGCACCCACACAGGAACATAAAGTGAAAAATACTGTTTCAGTACTAGTTATAGCATTAAATCTCAATGTACAGCACATTAAGGACAGAGATCCTACATGAGGAGTAAGTGCACAGTGACTCCTGTTGTTGACTTAACAAATTGACACTCATATTTATGGCATCAGTAACCTCCCTAGGCTCTTGTCATGAGTTGCCAAGGCTATGGAGGCCTTTTGAGTTTGCTGACTCTGATCATATTTAGACAAGATCATAGTCAAAGTGGAAGTTCTCTCCTCCCTTCAGAAAAAGGTACCTCCTTCTTTGAAGACCCATTCTTTCCACTGGGATCTCACTTGCAGAGACCTTTCATTTAGGTCTTTTTTTGCCACAATGTCTTGGTTTTCCATGCCTGAAATACTCTCATGGGCTCTTCAGCCAGATCCGAATGCCTTAAGGGCTGATTCTGAGGCCAGAGTGCTGTTTAGGACATCTGCCATCCTATGAGTCTGCTGTGTATCCTGCTTCCCCTGTTGGATCGTTCTCTCCCTTTTTTATTAAATCAGTTAGTATTTGCAGACACTAGTCTTATTTATGTGATCCCTTTGACTCTTAGTCTTATCATAATGATCAATTGTGAACTGAAATTGATCACTTGGACTAGTGAGATGGCATTGGTACATGGCACCTTGATGGGACTGAATTGGAATCCCCTGGCACGTTTCTAACTCCACCATTTGGGGCAAGTCCGATTGAGCATGTCCCAAATTGTACATCTCTTCCCTCTTTTATTCCCACTCTTGTATTTAACAGGGATCACTTTTCAGTTAAGTTTCAACACTTAAGAATAATTGTGTATTAATTACAGAGTTCAACCAATAGTACTAAGTAGAAAAAAAAGGGATAAAGTATTAAAATGTACATCAACAGTCAGGACAAGGGCTGATCAAGTCACTGTTTCTCATAGTGTCCATTTCACTTCAAAAGGTTTCCTTTTTGGTGCTCAGTTAGTTGTCACCGATCAGGGAGAACATATGATATTTGTCCCTTTGGTACTGGCTTATTTCACTCAGCATGATGTGTTCCAGATTCCTCCATTTTGTTGCAAATGGCCTGATTTCATTGTTTTTGACTGCTGTATACTATTCTCTAGAGTACATGTCCCATAATTTTTTTATCCAGTCTACTGTTGATGGGCATTTAGGTTGATTCCAGGTCTTAGCTATTGTGAATTGAACTGCAATAAACATTAATGTGCAGACAGCTTGTTTGTTTGCCAATTTAATTTCCTTTGGGCAAATTCCAAGGAGTGGGATGGCTAGGTTGTATGGTAGGGTTATATTCAGGTTTCTGAGGAATCTCCAGACTGACTTCCATAGTGGCTTAACCAGTTTGCATTCTCGCCAACAGTGGGTTAGTGTCCCTTTTTCCCCACATCCTCGCCAGTATATGTTGTTGGTAGATTTCTGTATGTGAGCCATTTTACCTGGGGTGAGGTGAAACCTCATTGTGGTTTTGATTTGCATTTCCCTGATTGCTAGTGATCTTGAACCTTTTTCATGTGCCTGTTGGCCATTTGGATTTACTCTTTTGAAAAATGTCTATTGAGGTCCTTGGCCCATCTCTTAAGTGGGTTGTTTGTTTTGATGTTGTGGAGTTTCTTGATCTCTTTGTAGATTCTGGTTATTAAGCCTTTATCTGTTGCATAGTTGGCAAATATTTTTTCCCATTCTGTCGGTTGTCTCTTCACTCTCCTGACTGTTTCTTTTGCAGTACAGAAACTTCTAAATTTGATGCAATCCCAATAGTTAATTTTGGCTGCCGGATGCTCACCCGTGAGAGTCCAGCATAGTAAAGACACGATCGCTGCTTACTCGGTTCTCATGGAACTTTATTCATCCAGATGCAAGGCGAAAGAAAAGAAGCCAAGCCCTCCCTCTGCACAATACTATCCCCATTATATACCCAAGGCTCCCCTAGCAGGACGCTCCCAGCCAATGGCAAGTCTGTTCACATGCAGTCCATGCAGGCACTGTCCAATCAAGTTGAAGGGCACATAGTGCCTCAGGACGAAAGTTCATCTTGCTCCATCGGGGTTGTTTGTGTGTCTTCAGGACATCCTGTGGTTAGCACTTGCTTGACTTGTTTTGCTCAGCAGCCAGCACTTCCTTAACTTGTTTTGCACAAGGTGTTACAACAGGCCATGCAAACAGCAAAGTGAGGAAGTTCCCACAGGTGGCCAGCCTGCGGTTCCCCACATTTGGCTTTGACTGCCTGTGCCTCTGGAGTCTTTTCCAAGAAGTCTTTGCCGGTGCCAATATCTTGCAGGGTTTCTCCAGTGTTCTCTAATAATTTCATGGTGTCGGATCATAGATTTAGGTCTTTAGTCCATGTTGAGTGGGTTTTTGTGAAAGGTGATAGGTAGGGGTCTTACTTCATGCTTCTGCACATGGAAATCCAGTTTTCCCAGCACCATTTATTGAATAGACTGTCCTTGCTCCAGGAATTGGTTTTGGATCCTTGATCAAATATGAGTTGGCTGTAGATGTTTGGATTGATTTCTGGTGTTTCAATTCTGTTCCATTGGTCTATCCATCTGTTTCTGTACCAGTACCATGCTGCTTTGATAACAACTGCCCTGTAGTATGTCCTGCAATCTGGTATTGTAATGCCTCTGGCTTTGTTTTTGTTGTACAAGATTGCTTTAGCTATTCGAGGTCTCCTGTGTCTCCATATGAATTTCAGCATCATTTTTTCCAGATCTGAGAAGAATGTCTTCGGTATTTTGATTGGTATTGCATTGAATCTATAAATTGCTTTTGGGAGAATGGACATTTTGATGATATTGATTCTTCCAATCCATGAGCATGGAAAATTTTTCCATTTTTTGGTATCCTCTTCTATTTCTTTCTTTAAGATTTTGCAATTCTCGTCATAGAGATCTTGAACGTCCTTGGTTAAGTTTATTCCAAGGTATTTGATTGTTTTTGTAGCTGTTGTGAATGGGATTGATCTTACAAGTTCTTTCTCAGCCGTGGCATTGCCTGTGTATACAAAGGCTGTTGATTTTTGTGCATTGATTTTATATCCTGCTACTTTGCCAAACTCTTCTATGAGTTCCAATAGTCTCTTAGTAGAGTTCTTTGGATTTCCTAAATAAAGAATCACATCATCTGCAAAGAGGGATAGTTTGACTTCTTCCTTCCCAATTTGTATCCCTTTAATTTCTTTTTCTTGCCTGATGGCTCTGGCTAAAACTTCCAGAACTATATTGAATAGCAGTGGTGAGAGTGGGCATCCCTGTCTGGTGCCAGATCTCAGTGGAAATGCTTCCAACTTTTCCCCATTCAATAGGATGCTAGCCGTGGGTTTTTCATAAATTGCTTTGATTATATTGAAGAATGTTCCTTCTATACCCAATTTGCTTAGAGTTTTCACCATGAAAGGGTGTTGAATTTTATCGAATGCTTTCTCTACATCTATTGAGATAATCATATGGTTTTTCTTTTACAGTCTTTTAAAGTGGTGTGTCACGTTGATTGTTTTGTGAACATTGAACTATCCCTGCATACCAGGGATGAATCCCACTTGGATCTGTCTCATTCTCACTCTGCTCTGTCTCCCACCACTTCACATGTATGTGCCCTGTCACTGGGAGAAGTTCCACGACCACTGTTGTCATTGCAGACCCATGGCTGCATTTGTTCAAAGCTCAGTCACATACACTCTAGAGTATGTGATTAGAGTACAAAGAGTGTCATTTACATCTGTATTATGGAACCCTACAGAAAACCTTCATTCACTTTAGGCATTTTCCATTTGGGGATATCAAAGTCCATATGCACCACAGGAGCCATTCTAAGAGGCTCCCAATCTAATTCTCCTTGGAGCTTGATGGGCTCAAGTGCCATGGAGAGGCCAAACAGGTGATGGAGGAGGGTGGTATACTCTCCACTTCATACCACAGGTTTTACTTGGTCTTACCTAGAAGTTTTTCTTGTGAGTGGAACAGGGACGTTTCATCAGACCCTCTACTCCTCATCTCTTTTGCTCACAAGGAGCTCAAAATGTGTCCAGTGGACTGGTAGGGCCAGATGCCTTGCATCCCTGCTAAATTTCTCTATTTCACAAACCCCTTTGGCCCTCTCTAGATAGTGAGCAAAACAAAACAACTCAAAACTAAAGATGTTATGACTATGAAGTGGCGTGTTAGCTATGCTTTCTTGTTTTCTGTGTTATTTCCTATATTTTCTTAACCATTGATATTCTTGTACTCTGGCACTCGGGACCTTCCAGATCCTGGAAGAACTGCTCCTCCCAGGGCTAGCTAGATCCTAGAGACATCAAATGACTACAGAGATTTCACAGGTTTAGTCTCTATCAGTCCAGGACTAGGCAATGGCATCAGGGGCCGTCCCTGTAGCTGGGAGCCCACTATACTGAATCAGACTATCTTTAAACCTGCCTTGCCCATTCCTCGTCCCTTTCACCCTTTGACTGGCTGCCTTGTGGCCCTGGGTGGCATGGAGCGCTCTTTCCTCTTGGCAACTAACAGGCACAAACTGTCTTTCCAATGGCAGCCTTCTCCTGATATTGGCCTCCCTGTTTCTGAATGTTAATAAAATCTGCTTATTAATAACAAATGCACCCTGGGGAGATTTCAATGTCGGGGTCATCTACTAGCAACAGTATGTAGATTATTATATTCAATAGCTCTCTTTTGGTTACAAAGTATCTCACATGACCTTCTTAATAGATGCAGTTCCACCAACTCTGGTCTTCATTTTAGAGACAAAAGCTGGAGGTATTTGAGCAATGGCAACATTATTGAAAGAAATGTGTGTTCTTTATTTGGCTTGATGTATTTTCCTTTAGGCTGTATCCATGCAGACAGAGTGCAGACAATGTCCTGTTGGTTTTAAGGGAGTCTTAGAACACATACAATAAAAACAGCAATCACTCCAGTACAGTATGTGCCCAGCACCAGTGCAGGTAATTGACCTGCTCAATCCTGATGTCAGCAGTGAGATTGATACCAGAAGTAGCGACCATTATTTTCCCTGTTTCACAATCTGAAATCAACAGCTGGAAAATTGATCTTACAATATTAGAGCTGCAGATAACTTGAAAGTTCGACCCTCCCTGTTTTAGAGATAAATAATATATGTTTATACAGTCTACTCCACTTGAAGAATTGTTAATTTTGAGCACAGTTCCCAAGTAAAGCATATGTATATATACCGATTTTGCTAGTAGTAAGTTCTGATTCCTATGACCTCTAGCCTGGCTATGTCATGTAAGGGAAGTAACACCTACTATAATAATCTCAAACCCCGTAATCCATCACGCATGCTTTGAAAGCACTGAAGGGAAATGTGTTACAATAACCAAACATACCTAGTGTATATCACAAGGCTTGCCTAAATATTTCCCATTTATGCTATTTTGAGAACTGGCTTTTAGCCCAGTTCCGCCAACAGTGTTCAAGATTAAGTGAAAGACCATGTGAGTATGGTAATAGAAAGTACAATTTTCCCCCTAAAGGGCTATTAGTTATGAGTTTACTCTTGTGTGTGTGTGTGTGTGTGTGTGTGTATAAGAGAGAGAATGAGGAAGAGGGAGAGGGAGAGGGAGAGGGAGAGGGAGAGGGAGAGGGAGAGGGAGAGGGAGAGGGAGAGGGAGAGAGAAAGAGCACTCTTTCTGAGCATTTATGAAACATGGACTCTGCAATTGTCTTGCTTGCTGGGGAAAATGTGTGTCCTGTTAGGTTTCCAGAGGAAAATTATGTGTCGGCTCTAATCAAACTCGACTTGGAAGACTCTGCAGAAGCTGGCCCACGAGCCCCTCCACAGAGGCCTATCCCATGGACACCACCTCACTCCTGGCAAAACCACAGACAATTTGCTCAACTCAACCTTTGTTGCATTAATGAGCTAAAGGTCCAAGACAACAGCAGGTACCACAGAGCCAATGCAAAGCCAGATTGAGGGGCACCAGGAGCTCAGGTCCTGGGCACAATTCCACCAAGTTTTTGGATGACAGACCCGGGTTTTATGCTCCGTCTTTGGGTGTAGCCCCCCCGGGACCAAACCCACTGGCTGATGACCACCTGATGCATTCATTTGCCTGGGCCATTATGAGCAACATGGCCATCATATTTCAATGACTTGAATGAATATGTCTTCCTTCCCACACCCACATGCTCCTGCCCCAAGTCAAAAGCTTAAAGGAAAGGACAATGATTGGGATGTGACATTTCCCAAGATGGAACAGCTGGCTTAGATCTACTAAATTGCAGCTTTAATGCATTCTATAGTTAACCCATAAAATAAGATAAACAACCATGTACCAAAGAACTGGAAATAAGGTTTTGGAATTCTTTTAAATTGCACCCAAAGGTTTCTAATTCTAATGTTGAAGACAGAAAGGATCCTTGTATAAAGGCACTGCATGAGTGTACCTAACAAACTCATTAGATTCTTTGGCATAATATTTGTGCCCTGGCTTCTACCAGTTAGAATTCTTTATTCTCACGCTTCAAATAAGGTTATGGCTTCTATTTGAATCCACAGCTATTCCATAATCCCTTCGGTGGAGCATAATATCCTATACTGTCTTAATTCTATGCACGTTGATGGCTATGAGGTAACTGATTCAAGGAGATGACTTCATTACTTTATCCATTTATGGCTTAGGTCAGGGACATATCCAACACACAAATGTGATTGACAACCCTGCCTCCCGCCCAAGTGCTCATCTGTCTCCATCCGCTTAGAGCTCCACATAAAGGTAAACCCCAAGTAAATACAGAAGAGGCGTGGATTCCTCCCAGGCTGTGTGCACCCAGAGGCCACCACAAAGCCTCCTCCACAGGCTACGGGCCCAGGCCACCTCACAAAATCTCCTCCCTGAAGTCCAGCTGCCTGTACAACCCTCTGGTCCAAACTGATAGGAAAAACTGTATCAGCAAACAAGGAGTTTGTAACATTTTATTGTGAACTTTCTCTCCATTTTTAAAAATGATACAGATATGTTTTTTTTAAAAAAAAAAAAAAAACTAAATGAAAGATCTCCGCGGAGATCCCAGTGGAAAGAACGGGTCATCAAAGAAGGAGGTACCTTTCTCTGAAGGGAGGAGAGAACTTCCACTTTGACCATGGCCTTGTCTAAATATGATCAGAGTCGGTGAACTCAGGGGGCTTCCATAGCCTTGGCAACTCATGACAAGAGCCTAGGGTGATTACTGATGCCATAAACAAGAGTGTCAATTTGTTAAGTCAACAACAGGAGTCACTGTGCACTTACTCCTCATGTAGGAGCTCTGTCCTTAGTGTGCTGTACATTGAGAGTTAATGCTATAACTAGTACTCAAACAGTCACTTTATGTTTCTGTGTGGGAGCAAACTGTTGAAATCTTTACTTAATGTATGCTAAACTGATCTTTTGTATATAAAGAGAATCAAAAATGAATCTTGATGTGAATGGAAGGGGAGAGGGAGTGGGAAAGGGGAGGGTTGCGGGTTGGAGGGACGTTATGGGGGGGAAGCCATTGTAATCCATAAGCTGTACTTTGGAAATTTATATTCATTAAATAAAAGTTAAAAAAATTAAAAAAATAAAACTCAAAAAAAAAAATGATACAGATATGGTCAGAATCTGAGCTTACACTGTGTGGATCACGTGATGAGTAATAAGCCACCTTCACTGGGAAGGCCAACCAGGGCGCAAGAGCCTCAGTCTGAATTTGCTTCTACCCTAAAAAAACGTTGTTTTTCCTTCCAGGGAGGGAGTGGCCCAATACAATTCAGCAGTGGATTTTCCTACTTTTTTTTTTTTTTTTTTTTTTTTGTGGAGGTAGAGTAGGGGACCAGGGGCTATGGAACAGGAAATATGTGGGAAATAATGTGTATGTATGTGTGTGTGTGCGTGTGTTTTATGTGCTGGGTCTTCTTCCTCAAATGATTTTCTACCTTTGAATTTTCTAGAATAGACCAATATTAACCATTCTGGCTCTGTTTATCTGCTAGGCTCCACGATTCCTCTACAGATTGGAGCCTCAAAGGCTATCTCCTGCTACCAAGAATTGTCTTTGTCTTTTTTGAAAGATTATTCTGCCGATGAGGTCTGAAGCAGCAGGACGGCACGCGTCCTCAGGGAGGAATGTGCTCCTTCACTCCAGTTCTAAAATTGTTCAGAATGAGAGTGCGACGAAAGGACACCGCAGGGAAAGTTTGTTTAGCCTAAAAATGAGGAGAGGCGGGAAGGAAATAGAATGTCCTTCTGAAGGTAGGGTTAGGACAGGATTAGCAGCTGCCCTGTCTCCTTTGATGAAAGGGCTTAACTAACAGCAAGAGGGATTGAGGCTACATCTTGGAGAAACTTCCTGACTGTCCCAAGCCCTGGCAATATCTTTCCAAAAGAGATTGGCCAATGCTCCTCTCAAAAGACCGTGGTTTTTTTCTAAATATCATGCTGTCATGTAAGTTTGTTTCATGATTGTTGTTTTGCATCCTAAATTTTAGAAATTTTGAACTTTTATGTTTTTTCATTATCCAAGGAACATGTTTATCCAAGTGAAAATATAAAATACCAAAATTTCTACCACCCAGAGATAAGCACCATTTATCAATCCGGTGTGCATGTTTTCAGACATTTTGCTCTTGGAGACTGGTTAAGTAATTGCTGCTACAGTCAAAAAATGTAGCTACTAAGAGTGATAGATATATGACGCACGAATATTGGGCCTTGGCCCCAGTGTTTGTCCAAAACCTGCTCTTTGGTTTCCTCTCTGGCCTTGGCCTTGGCCAGCGAGAGGGCTGAGTACCAGCTGTGTTACCATCTGGCAACCTTGAACTTGTTCTATGATTACGTTAGTGGGGCACATCACCTTCATGTCCAACTAGCAATCCTGTCAGTAACACGAACAAGACACAGTCGGATTTCTGGTTGATATCTGAATATTCACCTAAAAATAGATGTAAGCATTTTGAAAGTAATCTGGAATGAAAATTTCCTTACGTGTTTAATATTTTGAAATTCTAAGAGTTGGAGTACAAATAGCACAACCGCATGTACATGAGAGTAAAAGGTTACAATAATTAAGAATGATTACAGAAATTATTAATTTTATATACTAAAATTCTTTTTAGAAACTTTTAAAAGTATGATCGTGTGTGTTTAGCCTAGCAGTTAATATAGCCACAGCTGGAACCAGCATTGTGGCATAGTGGGTAAGGCCATCACCTGCAATGCTGGCATCCCCTATGGGTGCCAGTTTGTGTCCTGACTCTTCCACTTCCTATTCAGCGCCCTGCTAATGGCCTGGGAAAAGCAATGGAAGATGTCCCAAGTGTTTGATCCCTTGCCACCCATGTGGGAGACCTGGAAGCAGCTCCTGGCTTAGGCCTGGCCCAGTTCTGGAGATTATGACCATCTGAGGTATGAATCAGTGGATGGAAGCTCACTCGCGCACGCTCTCTCTCTCTCCCCCTCTCTCTCTCTCCTCCCTCTCTCCTTCCCTGTTTCTCTGTAATTCTGACTTTCAAATAAAAACAAATAAAAAATATTTAGAAAAAAAAAAAGATACCCACAGCCACATTAGATTACCTGTGTAGATTTCTGGCTTCAGCTCCTGCTTCCTGTTTCCTACCAATACGCATCCTGGGAACAGCAATAATGGCACTTAGAGATTGACTTCCTGCCACACATGTGGGAGAGCCAGATTGAGTTTCTGGCTTTGTCCTCAGCCCAGTTCCAGACATTGTGGATATCTGGGGAATGAACCAGTGCATCAGAGCTTTCTTGGTGTCTGTCTCTCTGCTTCTGACTCTATGTCAGGTTCTTTGTATCTGACTGTTCTTGCATCTTTGCATCTCAAAGTAACTTTTGAAAGTTTAAATAACTATTTTATCAATATTATACAATACAGAAGGAATTTATGAAGATATGGAGAATAAATTAGGCAACAAAGATCATGATATCCTTTTGAATCAAGACATGTTTATAAAAATGTATATAACAGGCCAGCACCGCGGCTCACTAGGCTAATCCTCCACCTTGCGGCGCCGGCACACTGGGTTCTAGTCCCGGTCGAGGTGCCGGATTCTGTCCCGGTTGCCCCTCTTCCAGGCCAGCTCTCTGTCGCTCCCCGTCTTCATGGAGGAACGACACAGGACCCTGCGCTGTTCTTTCGTCTGCTCGGCCCTCCCCGGGTTTGCTGCTGGTTCTTCCCGGGTTGGCTACCGTCCCTCCACCTCTGTGGAAGGGCCGTTCCCCCTGCCACATTCCCCACTTCTGCGGGGGAGCGGCACACCGCCGGCCGGCTCTCTCGGGGGCTGCACAGGTGTTCCCCTTAGATGTTCCTGGTGCATGCCATCTCTCTCCTCCTTTATAGTCCTCTTCCACCAATCCCAACTCTGCTACCCACACGCCGAGTACGCTGCTCTCCTCCAATCAGGAGCAGGTCCCACAGTTTATTGGTTGAACTGGAGGCAGCTGTGTAGAAGCTGTTTCCCTTCTCAGCGCCATATTGTGGGAAAGCAGATGCATAGAATAAGTCTTAATTCCAGTAACTTAGTCTAGTCTGAGTTGCTCCCAGTTGCTCCCCACAGCTCTCTGCTGTGGCCAGGGAGTGCAGTGGAGGATGGCCCAAGTACTTGGGTCCTGCACCCCATGGGAGACCAGGATAAGTACCTGGCTCCTGCCATCGGATCAGCGCGGTGCGCCGGCCGCAGTGCGCCAGCCACGGCGGCCATTGGAGGGTGAACCACTGGCAAAAGGAAGACCTTTCTCTCTGTCTCTCTCTCACTGTCCACTCTGCCTGTCAAAAAAAAAATGTATGTAACACAAGACAACATAAGTATTTAATTCTCCTTGGCCATGAGGTTTTTAACGAAAATATGCTATTATAGAGTTTTTTTTACCTTTTTAAAGGGTAAATCCAAATTGTTATGTAAACTCTAGCACCTTAAAATTTTCTAAGTAGGGGAGGCCAGCATTGTGGTGTAATGGGTAAAGCTATCACCAGCAGCACCAGTATCCTATATGGGCACCAGTTCTTGTCCATCCTTCCATTTCTGATCCAGCTCCCTGTTAATGGCCTGGGCAAAGCAGCAGAAGATGGCTCAAGTGTTTGGGCCCCTGCCACCCACGTGAGAGACCCAGATGAAGCTGCTGGCTCCTAGATTCACAATGACATCACAAGTGGTAGCTTCACCAGCTGTACCACAATGACACCCCTAGACAAGTCATTTCTGAAATTTGCTAATGCTATGAATCTTGAATACAAAGTCCCTTTTAGAAAATGTATTGTTGAACCATTACCCTGAGTTTCATATACTCTGCACACAAATGATTGGCGACATTATTAAACATGCCAGTTGAAAGCTTATCTTTAGTATTAAAGTATACAAAATAGTGGCTAAATGAACTGTCTAGCAGTTGACAGCTATGAGAAATTATTGTGATGTTCCTGGACTATAATAATAGAATTTTCAATTTTGACTAGTAAACATCAACAATGAAAGTATAATAATTTAAACATCTGGATAAATTTCAGATTTATTCTTATACCCCAGCAGTTCCTTCAATGATTGTGATGCTTCACTATAGCCTCTGCCTCAGAAAAAAAGTCATATTTTAATCCTCAGCCATTTGCATTTTAGCAGTCAGTATGTCCTAAATGTATATGCGTTGCACGCTGGAGACATAGAAATGTGCATCCACTAGGATGTTTTCAATTGCATGAAACAGACACCTCCACCCAAACTTTACAGTGGAGAAGGGAGGAGAATTTATTGGCTCACATCAAAGAATCTGAGATGGTGCATAATACTTGCTTCTGACAAAACTTTATCCAAAACAAGCTCATGATATTTAGAGAACCTGTGTTCTTTAACAGTGTTCCTCAGTCCTGCTTTTTAACTCCATTGGCTGCATTCTCAGGCTTCCTCCTTATGATCCAAGAGGGCTACCAATAGCTCCTGAGGCCACCTGCTTCCATATTAGCATTCAGAGAAGCAAAATCATTGTCCCAGCAGCTTCCAGAAAATGTCAGGGAATACATCTGTTAGGAATATGCTGGGCCAGCACCGCGGCTCACTTGGCTAATCCTCTGCCTGCGGCACCAGCACCCCAGGTTCTAGTCCCTGTTGGGATGCTGGATTCTGTCCTGGTTGCTCCTCTTCCAGTCCAGCTCTCTGCTGTGGCCCAGGAAGGCAGTGGAGGATGGCCCAAGTGCTTGGGCCCTACACCTGCATGGGAGACCAGAAGGAAGCACCTGGCTCCTGGCTTCAGATCGGCACAGTGCGCCAGCCGTAGCAGCCATTTGCGGGGGTGAAGCAACGGAAGGAAAACCTTTCTCGGTCTCTTCTCTGTCTAGCTCTGCCTGTCAAAAAAAAAAAAAAAAGGGAATATGATTACATCATATGTCCACCCTGAACCCATCACTGAGGCCAAAGGGAGACCATAAGATGGAACTGGGTTGACCATTGCTAAATGCACTGTGATTATAAAATAATATAGACAGCCTGATCTCAATGCACACTTGATCTTAGCCAAAAAGACCAAGAAGGGATCCCTGATCTCAAGTTAGATTTCAATACAAATATCTTTTGGCTTCACTGATTTAACCACTCCCTTCTCACTGGTTTTTTAGTTGTTAGCACTAAAGTTCATTATTAGAATTAATACCTCAGCTAGCACAACTACACACAAATTCCTCTAAGATGATCTTAGATAAATTCCTAAAAGATAAATTATTGAATCAAAATATATATACAAGTTAAGGCTTTTATAGATCTTGCCGAATTGCCCTCCAAAGTAGTTATACTTTCAGGAGCAGAGTAGAGCAATGTCAGATTCCCTACCTCACCAACAAATGATATCTATCAGCAATTAAACAGGGAAAGATAAGATCACATTGTTTAAATATGTATGTTTTTTAGCACTGATAAAGGTGAAATCATTCTCACATCAGTTATCCATTGATGCTTAGCTTTTTAAGCATTAGTATTAGTCAATTGTTGAAACCCTGCCTCATTTCTCAATTGGTTGTTTATCTTTACAATACTAGAGTTAATAAATTGTTTTTGCCATGTGACATAATCTTTTTCTCATTTGGCATTTTCCTTTGACTTCATTTAGCTATTTACTTATTGTTTTTCTATTTATACATTCTAAATCTTGATGTACTCAAAATTTTGAATATTTCTGTTTTAAATATTCTTTTCAGGAATCACTTTCTCTACATCAGTTATTTCAAAAAATTTTTAAAGGCAGAGATGGAAGAGAAATCTTCCATGTGCTGGTTCACTCCCCAAATGGCTGCAATGGCCAGGGCTGTGCCAGGCCTAAGCCAAGGAGCCCAGAGCTTATTCTGGGTATCCCACACGGGAACAGGGGGCTGAGCACTTGGGTCATCTGCTGCTGCTTTCCCATGTGTGCATTAGCAATGGAGCAACCCATATGGGATGCTGGCATCACAGTAGGTGGCTTAACCTGCTATGCCACAACACTGGCCCTTCAAATTTTAATTATATTTTCTTCCAGTATGTTTATTGTTTCATATTTTATATTTATTTTTAAATGAATTTTATTTTTATTTTTAAAGCATTAAATAATCTACAATTTACTTTCTTGTAAGGTGTGAGGTCAAACTGTAACTTTATTCTACAGGGAATCCTAAAATGAATGTTGAGTGGCCTAATGGTCAAGAACCCTGACACTAGAGTCACGTGGGTTGATTTGTACCTTTGTAAGTCAGGCAGCTTTTCCACATCTCATCTACAAAATCAGGATGAAAATAATGGTACCAACCTCATAGGGTGGCTTTGAGGGTGAAATGTTTTAGAGCACATAAAGAATTGTATTTTGCCTAAAGACAGCAAACATTAGGTATTGTTATTACTACTACTTATTGGTAAACCCATCATGTCTATTCTTGAGATTTTTGCCCTGATGAAGTCCTAAATATTCATCTATATGTAAATCTGTTGCCAGAATCTGTTTTATTCATTCTTAAAGAAAATTCAATTTTTCTATTTTAAAATATTTCAAATAATACAGAAATGGATAGAGTTCTATGAGTATACATATAAAAATTTTCAAACATTTGCCATATTTATATGTAAATATGAAGATGTAAATATTATATGTACATACTACTTTTATTTTAGTTTTTTAGTTTTTTTAAAAAAGAGATCATTCAAGTTTTATTCAACATAGTACTACAAAGTCCCAGCTAAAGCAATTAGACAAAAGAAAGAAATAAAGGGTATCCAAACTGTAAAGAAGGAAGTCAAATTGTCGCTATTTGTAAATATATATTTTTATATATAAAAAAAATCCCCAAAGACCCCCCCCCCAGAGCTGATAGAATAAACAAATTCAGTAAATTTGCAGGCTACAGAATCAATGTGACAAAATTCAGTAGCATTGTCATAAATCAATAGTGAATTATCTGGAAAAAAATCAAGAAAGCAATCCCATATCCAATAGCTGCACTGAAGAAAAAGAAAATACTGGGAATAAATTTAACCAAAGAGGTAAAAGATATCTACAGTGAAACCCATAAATCACTGATGAAAGAAAATGAAGAATAATTTTAAGTTTTGGATTATGATGTAACACTTGTAGTTTTTATGGTACAATATTTCAACACATAGAACCAGCATAAACCAATCACACCACACAATTAGCCTTCCCAGGAACCTGATTTCTTTACAGCTTAAACATCCCAAGTGCTTGGGCCCCTGCACCCGCACGGCAGACTGGGAGGAAGCACCTGGCTACTGGCTTCAGATTGGCGCAGTTCTGGCTGTAGCTTCCATTTGGGGGGTGAACCAATGGAAGGAAGACCTTTCTCTCTGTCTCTCTCACTGTCTATAACTCTACCTGTTAAATAAAAAAAAAATTATTGATTGGAAAGGCAAAGTTAAGGGAGACATAGGGGAGAGAGGTCTTCTATCCATTGGTTCACTCCCCAAGTGGCTGCGAAGGCCAAAGCTGAGCCAGGCTAAAGCCAGGAGCTTCACCCAAGTCTCTCACATGGGTAGCAGGGACCCAAAAACTTGAACCACCTTCTGATGCTCTCCCAGGTGCATTAGCAAGGAGCAAGATTGGAAGTGGAGTAGCAGGGATTTGAATTGACATTCATAGGCAGGCAGTGGCTAAATCTGCTGTGCCACAATGCCAGCCCATATCTCTAGTTTTTTAAGAAATTTCCATACTGTTTTCCACAATGACTGCACTAATTTACATTCCCACCAACGATGTATAAGTGTTCCCCTATCTCCACATCCTTGCCAGCATTTGTTACTCTGATGTTTGGATTTTAGCCATTCTGAGAGAGGTAACATGATATCTCATTGTGGTTTTGATTTGCATTTCCCTCATGGCTAGTGATGTCGAGCACTTGAGCACTTTTTCATACATCTGCTGGCCATTTGTATTTTTCTTTTGAGAAATGTCTGTTGAGGTCCTTTGCCCATTTCATCACTGGCTGGATTTTTTTTTTTTTTTTTTTGGTGTTGAGTTTTTAAAGTTGCTGATATATTCTGGCTATTAATCCTTTGTTGGATAGGTAGCTCACAAATATTTTTCCCCATTCTATTGGATGTCTCTTTACTGATCATTTCCTTTACTATGAAGAAGCTTCCAAGTTTGATATAATCCCATCTGTTTAGTTTTGCTTTTGTGGCTTGTGCTTTGGGGGGTCTTATCCAAGAAGTCATCACTTAGACCGATGTCTTGGAGTGCTTCTACATTTTCTTCCAGCAACTTCATAGCTTCAACTCTTAAATTTAGGTCTTTGATCCATCTCAAGGTGATTTTTGTATAAGGTGAGAGGCATGGATTTAATTTCATTCTTCTACATATATACATCTGGTTTGCTAGCATCATTTGCAGAAGACATTATCCTTACTCCAATGTATGGTCTGAGAACTTCTGTCAAAAATCAGTTGGCTGTATGTACGTGAGTTCTGGGTTCTCCATTCTTTTCCACTGATCTATTTGGTTTGTATGCCAGTACCATGCTGTTTTCATTACTATAGCTTTGTAGTATGCTGTAAAGTCAGGTATTGTGATTCCCTCCATCTTGATTTTTCTTCCCTTCTGGATTACCTTGGCTATTCTGGGTCTTTTGTGATTCCGTAGGAATTTTAGGATTGTTTTTCCTAATCTATAAGGAATGTCATTGGTATTTTGATAGAGATTGCATTGAATCTGTAGACGGTTTTAGATACTATAGACATTTTAATGAAACTGATTCTTCCAGTCCATGAGCAAAGACTATCTTTCCATTTTTTTGTGTGCTTGCTCATTTCTTTTATCAATGTTTTATAATTTTCTTTGTAGAGATTTTTCACTTCTTTGGTTAAATTTATTCCTGAATATGTTACTTTTTCTGGCTGTTGTGAATGGGATTCGTTTCTTGATTTCTCATTCAGTGAGTTCAGCATTGGTGAATAAAATAGCTGTGTTTCTTGTATGTTTATTTTGCAACCAGCAACTTTACTGAAATAGCTTATCAGTCTTAACAGTATTTTGATGGAGACTTCAGGTTTTCCCATGTACAATATCACATCATCTGCAAAAATGGATGTTTTGACTTCCTCTTTTCCAGTTTTGATGCCCTTTATTTCTTTCTCCTCCCTAATTGCTCTTGCTAATACTTCCAGTTCTATATGGAGTAAGAGTGGTGAAAGTGGACATCTTTGTCTTATTCCAGATCTGAGTGGAAATGCCTTCAGCTTTTCCCCATTCAGTATGATATTGGCTGTTGGTTTGTCATAAATAGCCTTTATACTTTTGAGGTATGTTTCTTCTATATCTATTCTGTAGGAAGCTTTTTTTTTTTATCATGAAGCAGTGTTGAAATGTATCAAAAGTTTTCTGTATCTCCATTTAGATGGCAATGTGATTTTTGTTCTTCATTCTCTTGATGTGCATTATGATGTGTATCGATTTGTGAGTGAACTTTCTTGCATCTCTGGGAAAATCCCAATTGAGCATAATGTATGATCTTTTTGATGTGGCTTTGAATTTAGTTTGCTAGTATTTTGTTGAGAATCTTTGCATCTATGTTCATCAAGGATGTAGGTCTATAATTCTTGTGTTGTCTTTGTTCAGTTTTTGTATCAGAGTAATGCTGGCCTCATAGAAAGCATTTGGCAGAGTTAAATTCTGTTCAATATTTTGGAGTAGCTTGAAAAGCATTGGCATTAGTTCCACTTTAAATGTTTTGTAGAATTCGGTAGTAAAGCCATTGAGTCCTGGACTTTTCTTGTTGGAAGACTTTCGATTACTGCTTCAACATCATTGCTTATTATTGGTCTGTTTAGATTGCCTGTATCCTCTTGATTTAATCTTGGTAGGCTTCTTATCAAGAAATTTATCCATTTCTTCAAGGTTTTCCAGCTTATAATTTTTCATAGGAGCTTCTTATGATCCCTTTTTTTCAATGGTGTCAGTTCTAATAGTTCCTTTTTCATCTGCAATTTCATTTATTTGAGTTTTTCTTTTTTTTGCTAAATGTTTCTCCATTTTGTTCATCTTCTAAAAAACAGCTGTTTTGCTGATCTTTTATATTTTTATAGCTTCAATTTCATTTATTTTTGCTCTGATCCTATTATAGTTTGCCTCCTACTGATTTTGGGTTTGGCTTGTTCTTTTTTCCTAAGTGTTAGACATAAATCATTAGATCTTTTATTTGACACATTTCTCAACTTTAATACTATAAACTTCCCTCTTACTACTGCTTTTTCTGTCTCCCACAGGTTTTGATACGTTGTTTTTATTTTTATTTATTTTGAGAAGGTTTGTGATTTCCTTTTCTCCTTCAATGACCCATTAAACATTCAATCTGTGAGTATTCTATTATTTTTCTTATTGATTTCTAGTTTTATTCCTTTATTGTCTGAGATAATACAGAATATGGTTTCAATGTCTTTAAATTTACTGAGACTTGATTTGTGCCATGTGCTGGGGAGAAGAATGTATATTCTGCAGCTGTTGGGTAAAATGTTCTGTAAATGTTAAGTCCGTTTGTTCAATAGTATGTTTCAACTCCAATGTATCTTTATTTTCTGTCTGGATGACCTGTTCATTGATGACAGTGGAGTGCTGAAGTCACCCACTAATATTGTATTGGAGTTTCTCTTTCCCTTTAGCTCTAGTAGTCTTTGCTGAGTGGTCCTGTATTGTTATATTGTCTTGATGAATCAAATCTGTTATAATTATATTTATATATGTGTGTGTGTGTGTATATATATCCTTCTTTGTCTCTTCTCATAGTTTTGATTTAAAGTTTGTTTTATCTGATATGAGAATAGCTATTCTTGCCCGTTTTTGGTTTCTATTTGCCTGTTACATCTTTTTCAGCCCTTCACTTTCAGCCTATATGTATCTTTATTTGTGAAGTGACTTTTTTGTAGGCAGCATATAATGGGGTCTTGGTTGTTTATCCATTCAGCCAACCTAAGTCTCTTGCCTGGAGAATTTAACCCATTTACTTAACCATTCAAGGTTAGTTTTGGTAGATAAGCACTAACACTTGTCATTTTGTTGATTGGATATTGATTATCTGTGCTTTATGAGTGAATTTGATGGTGTCCTGTATGTTCATGTTGTTTACTTCTAATATACTACTTCCTTGGGAATCTCTCATAAGGCTGATCTGGTGGTGGTGAATTCTCTCAGTTTTTGTTTATCTGGAAAATGCCTTATTCTCTGTCATTTCTAAAGGATAACTTCACTGGACATAACATTCTTGGTCAGAAGTCTTTTTTTTTTTTTTTAAACCTTAAATATATCATCCTATTCTCTTCTAGCATGTAGGGTTTCTACTGAGAGGTCTGCTGTTAGTCTAGTTTTCCTTCATATGTAACTGACTCTTTTCTCTTATTGCCTTTAGGATTCTCTCCTTGTCCTGAACTTTCAACAGTGTAACTAGGACATGCCTTATAAAAGATCGTTTTTGTTTGAGTCTGCTCAGGGTCCTTTGAGATTCTTGTATCATGTCTCATTTAAGATTTGTGAAATTTTCAACTAGTATTTCATTTAGCAGGTTCTTGGTGCCTTTTTACTTCTCTTATCCTTCAGGAACACCTAAAATTTGATTGCTTGATAGTATTCCATAGTTCACATAGACTTTCTTCATTTTTAAATTATTTTCTCTTTATTTTTGTCTGATTGAGTTATTCCAGTTGTTCTTGAGATCAGAAATTCTTTCCTCCACTTAGTCTATTCTGCTGTTAAAGCTCTCAATCATATTCTTTATTTCACCGATTGAAGAGTTCATCTTCAAAATTTCTATTTTGTTCTTGAGTTCATCTCAGTAACATTTTCATTTATGTCACTCATTGATTTCTTTAATTATCTTTTTGTTTTGTTTTAAAGATTTTATTTATTTATTTGAGAGGTAGAGCTGCAGACAGAGGGAGCGACAGGGAAAGAGGTTCCATCTTCTGGTTCACTTCCTAAATGGCCAAAATGGCTGGAGCTGGGCCAATCTGAAGCCAGGAGCTTCTTACAGGTCTCCCACATGGGGGCAGGGGCCCAAGCACTTGAGCCATCTTCCCTTGATTCCCCAGGCCATAGCAGAGAGCTGAATTAGAAGAAGAACAGCCAGAACATGAACAGGTGCCCGTATGGGATGCCACAGTGTCAGCCTCAATTTTTTTAAGCTATCTGTGTTCTCTGGCATCACTCTGAGTTTCCCTACAATCCTAATTTTGAATTCTATTTCCAGCATTTCATAGACTTCCCTCAACTCAGGAGCTAATTCTGAAGAAACACTGTGTCCCTTTGGAGGCCTTATGTGTTCCCACATTTATGTCTAGGCATCTGGTGTAGTAGTCCCTTCATCTTTTTTACTGGAAAAGAGTTCATGGTTTAGCTGTAAAGCAGGGTATCTCTTGGCTTGTTGCATTGGCTTTGATTCTAGGTGAGCCCAGGAGTGCAATCTCTAAGTGACTTCTTTTTCTTTCATTGATGTTGGTTATGTCTATAACTTACACAATAGTCTATTCTGCTGCAGTTCAGAGGGATTGAAGTGTGGCTGTGAGATGAATGTAGGACTGTCCCTCTGTCTCACAGGTAAGCCTGAGTGATACTGTGGCTATGGCACCAACTGCTGTGGCTCTAGGACTGAGTGATGCAGTTGGGCTCTACCTTAGATTCTGCTAGGAGAGTGCAACCGGTGCTGTACTTATAACGCCAACAGTCTTGGGCCTGGAACTGAGTCCTTTTCCATTCCTAAACGGTGACTAGAAGGTTTACAGGAGATGAGTTCAGAGATGCAGAGTACAGGTAGGTTCTTCCCTAGGTCCACCAGATAGATCCCAGGGGTAGATATATTAATATCATATAACATGGATTTATGACAAAGCTCATAAAATGAAGTTAATTTGGTATATTATTAAGGCATATAATTTAGTGTAGACAACATTCATAAATACCTATAAGCCAAATAATTTACTTTTTAAGCCATATATGTGTGTGTGTGTTCATGTTAACTTCCATATGTAAGGAAAAAAATGTTATTTATCTTTTTGTCTCTAGCTTATTTCACTTAACATCATGGTCTCCAATTCCATTCATATTGATGCCAATGTCAAAATTTCATTTTTTTGAAGACTCAGCAATATTCCATGATGTATGTTTACCACATTTTCTTTATCCGTTCATCTACCAATGAATGTCTAGGTTGATTGCATAGCTTTGGTAATGGGGCAAGTGCTGCAGTAGCCATGAGAGTGCAGCTATCTTTTCATACGCTGACACGATTCCCTTTGGACATAATCCCAGAAGAGGGATAGCTGGGCCATATGGCAGATCTAGTTTTAATTTTTTGAGGAATTTCCATACTGTTTTCTATAATGACTAAACTAATTTGCATTCCCACCAACAATGTATTAGGGTTTCCTTTTCTTTTCATCCTTGCCAACATTTGTTATTTTTTACTTTTTGATAACTATCATTCAGACAGGGTATGCTGATACCTCATTATGGTTTTTACTGGCATTTTCCAAATGACTAGAGACGCTGAGCATTTTTTTATGTGTTTATTGGCCACTTGTATCTCTTCTTTTAGAAAAACGTCTTTTCAGATCCTTTGCCCATTTCTTTTATCTTTTCAACTTTTATTTAATAAATATAAATTTCCAAAGTACAATTTTTGAATTAAAGCAGTTTTCCCCATAACCTCCCTCCTACCCACAACCTTCCAAATCTCCCACTCTTTCTCTCATCCCATTCTTCACCATGATTCATTTTCAATTATCTTTATGTACAGAAGATCAACTTAATATATACTAAGTAAAGATTTCAACAGATTGCATCCACAAAGACACACAAAGTATAGAGTACTGTTTGAGTAATAGTTTTACCATTAATTCTCATAGTACAACACATTAAGGACAGAGGTCCTACAAGGGGAGCAGGTGCACAGTGACTCCCATTGTTGATTTAACAATTGATACTTTTATTTATGACTCAATAATCACCCAAGGCTCTTTTTTTTATTTAATGAATATAAATTTCCAAAGTACAGCTTATGGATTACAATGGCTTCCCCCCCATAACGTCCCTCCCACCGCAACCCTCCCCTTTCCCACTCCCTCTCCCCTTCCATTCATATCAAGATTCATTTTCGATTCTCTTTATATACAAAAGATCAGTTTAGCATACATTAAGTAAAGATTTCAACAGTTTGCTCCCACACAGAAACATAAAGTGAAAAATACTGTTTGAGTACTAGTTATAGCGTTAGATCTCAATGTACAGCACACTAAGGACAGAGATCCTACATGAGGAGTAAGTGCACAGTGACTCCTGTTGTTGACTTAACAAATTGACACTCTTGTTTATGGCATCAGTAATCACCCTAGGCTCTTGTCATGAGTTGCCAAGGCTATGGAAGCCCCCTGAGTTCACTGACTCTGATCATTTTTAGACAAGGCCATGGTCAAAGTGGAAGTTCTCTCCTCCCTTCAGAGAAAGGTACCTCCTTCTTTGATGACCCATTCTTTCCACTGGGATCTCACTCGTGGAGATCTTTCATTTAGGTTTTTTTTCCCCCAGAGTGTCTTGGCTTTCCATGCCTGAAATACTCTCATGAGCATTTCAGCCGGATCCGCATGCCTTAAGGGCTGAGGCCAGAGTGCTCTTAGGACATTTGCCATTCTATGGGTCTGCTGTGTATCTCACTTCCCATGTTGGATCATTCTCTCCCTTTTTGATTCTATCAGCTAGTATTTGCAGACACTATTCTTGTTTATGTGATCCCTTTGGTTCTTAGTCCTATCATTACGATCAATTGTGAACAGAAATTGATCACTGGGACTAGTGAGATGGCATTGGTACATGCCACCTCGATGGGATTGAATTCGAATCCCCTGGTATGTTTCTAACTCTACTGTTTGAGGTAAGTCAGCTTGAGCATGGCCCGAATTGCACATCTCTTCCCTCTCTTATTCCCACTCTTATATTTAACAGCAATCACTTTTCAGTTAAGTTTCAGCACTTAAGAAGAATTGTGTATTGATTACAGTATTCAACCAAAAGTATTAAGGAGAACAAACAAAAAAAAAATACTAAGAGGGATAACATATTAAGCTGCTCATCAACAGTCAGGGTGAGGCTCTTGTCATGAGCTGCCAAGGCTATGGAAGCCTCTTGAGTTCACCAACTCTGATCTTATTTAGACAAGTCCATATTCAAAGTGGATGTTCTCTCCTCCCTTCAGAGAAAGGTACTGCCTTCTTTGATGGCTCATTCTTTCCTCTGGGATCTCACTAACAGAGATCTTTCATTTTGGTCATTTTTTTTTTTTTTTTTTTTTTTTTTTGCCACAGTGTCTTGGTTTTCCATGCCTGCGAAACTCTCATGGGCTTTTTAGCCAGATCTGAATGCCTTAAGGGCTGATTCTGAGGCCAGAGTGCTGTTTAGGCTTTGCCCATTTCTTAACAAGACTATCAGTTTTGTTGTTGAATTTCCTGAGCTCCTTATATCTCCCAGATATTATTATTTATCAGATGCATATTTCACAAATATTTTTTTATTTTTTTATTTGATAGGTAGAGTTAGACAGTGAGAGAGAGAGAGAGACAGAGAGAAAGATCTTGCTTCTGTTGGTTCACTCCCCAAATGGCCACTATGGCCGGCGCTGCACCGATCTGAAGCCAGGAGCCAGGTGTTTCTTCCTGGTCACCCATGTGGGTGCAGGGGCCCAGGCACTTGGGCCATCCTCCACTGCCTCCTGGGCCACAGCAGAGAGCTGGACTGGAAGAGGAGCAACCGGGACTAGAACGCGGTGCCCATATGGGATGCCGGTGCTGCAGGCAGAGGATTAGCCAAGTGAGCCATGGCGCCTGCCCCCACAAATATTTTCTTCCATACCATCACTTCTGTCTTCACTCTGTTGATATTTTTTCTTTGGCTGCGGAGACGTTTCCTAGTTTCATATAATCCAATTTGTTTATTTTACTTTTATTGTGTGTGCTTTTGGTGTCTCATCCAAAAGAATTCTGCATATAGAAATCCCTTTTCCCAAAAACACTCACTGAAGAGACTGTCCTTTCTCCAGGGAGTGTTTTTTTTAGCATTTTTGTCAAAGATAAGTTGGTGACAGATGCATCAATTTATTTCTGGGGTGTCTACTCTGTTCTATTGATCTATTTTCATTTCAGTACCACATCATTTTGGTTACAGCAGCCCTGTAGTACGTCTTAAAATTTGGTGTTGTGATGCCTCCAGCTTTGTTTTTATTGTTCTTGATTACTTTGGTTATTTGAGATCTCTTATATATCCATACAAATTGTAGCATTGTTTTTTGCTAATTCTGTGTATAATGGCATTTTGGTATTTTGACAGAGACTGTACTGAGTCCGTAAATTAGTTTAGGTACTATGGACACTTTGATAATATTAATTCCTCCAATCCATAAACATGAGAAGTCATTCCACTTTTTTGTGTGTTTTCTTCAATGTCTTTCATTAGTGGTTTGTAATTTTCATTGTACAGGCTTTTCTCCACCAAAAGACTGATAAATAAATGCAGCAAAGTTGCAGGAAACAAAACCAACACATAAATATCAGTAGCATTTTTATACAACAATTCTATTACTGAGAAAGAACTTATAAGAGCAAGCCCATCCCCAATGGCTGAAAAAAATATTAAACACCTTGAGATAACTTTAACCAAGGATTTTTTTTAGCCATTGGGTAGTCTTTTCCTTTTTCCTCTCTGCTTATTTTAAAAGAGTTCATATAAATACTACTGAAGTCAACAGAATGAACTTGTGACTGTGTAAGATGCCTTAATTTCTTGCCCTTCAAAGTACTAGGAGTCATTTACGATGTATTCTCATGCGAATTTTGCATAAATTAGGTATCATCATCCTGTTTCATGGATACCATCTGACGATTCTTCAGGTTATTACCACTTGTTAACTGAGTAAACTTGGACAAGTTTTCTGAGCTCTTTGTTACTTCATTTGTAAAGTAGATTTAATAAAAGGTAGGACCGCATAAGGCTGTTGTGGGAATGCATGGAAAGCACTTAGTACCATGAACATAATCTCAAAATAAGTGCTAGTTAGGAATTTATGCTTATTGTTACTTATGTAATATTACAAGACACAATGTCTTTCCTTCAATCAATGGTCTAGTAACTGCCAGCATGGGGAATCATGATACAGTAGACACAGATAAAAGGAGGCCAATGGTATTTCTCAAGCAAAGTTATAATGTTTTCCTTGTTAAAGGATAATGAATAATATCTAATATAATACCTTGTATATAATAGGTTCCCCCCCAAAATTGTTGAACTAATGAATATAAAGATACCACATTTTTGTTCTATCTGCAGTTCTGAGGATTTAGGATGAAGTAATACTGAACTAAAAACTTCAATAATAATGTTATTCAAGAAATGTTAATTAATAAAATAGTACTAAAATTCTCATCCATGGTTTTTAGTCTATCTTCTTCCCGATGATCATGTTTACACACATGCTGGACAGAGAGATATTAAAAAGAGAGAAAATTCTTAGGGAATGCCAATCTATCAGAGCAACAGTTGTATTTTCCTTTTACCTATGTCCTTTAGAAACGTACTCTACCACAAAGTAATTATCATCCTTAACACATGTAACATGCATGCATGTGTGCACACACACACACACACACACACAGTCAGTTCTTGACATTTTAAACCATTCCAGATTGGCCCAATTCCAGTAAATCATATTAAAATGTCAAGAAAATTAAGTATTAAAGATACAATCTGGTCCTTCTTGAACTTATTTACTTGTTCTTTAAAAGAAAAAAAGATATGGCAGGGAGCCTCTGACTGCTTTCTCCATCTCTGCAGAAAGTCTAATTATGTCTTCTTGCTTTTATTCAAGCAACGTCTTTTACTCTGTGTAAAAAGATGAGGCACCAGAATATTCCAAACCTATGTGAGAGAAAGTGTGGCCATGTTTGCTATTTTCCTATGAGGTTTAAAATACTAGGGCAAGGGCCACGCAGCGGCTCACTAGGCTAATCCTCTGCCTTGCGGCGCCGGCACACCGGGTTCTAGTCCCGGTCGGAGCGCTGGATTCTGTCCCGGTTGCCCCTCTTCCAGGCCAGCTCTCTGCTGTGGCCTGGGAGTGCAGTGGAGGATGGCCCAAGTGCTTGGGCCTGCACCCCATGGGAGACCAGGATAAGTACCTGGCTCCTGCCATCGGATCAGTGCGGTGCGCCGGCCGCAGCACGCTGGCCGCAGCGGCCATTGGAGGGTGAACCAACGGCAAAGGAAGACCTTTCTCTCTGTCTCTCTCTCTCACTGTCCACTCTGCCTGTCAAAAAATTTAAAAAAAAAAAAAAAAACTAAGGCATGGCCATCAGATTCTCTCAACCCTGAGTCATCTTGGGGGCGTGAGTAGCATTTAGATGTTACACCAAAGAATTATTAGAAACCAAAACATTAAAATTACTCCCATCTGAGAGTGAAACACAATCATCTTGACTTCTGAAGGAGAGAGGCTTCCTTTCCAATTCTACCATTTTCAATGCCAGTAATTACACCCTGTATCAAAAGACTGATGAGGAATGGACTTGGAAACTGTAGATAATTTAAGAATAGCATTGGTAATTAGACCCAGTCTTTGAAGAAGAACTCTAGTCAGGGGAGGTCTCAGAAAATCTTAAGTCTCAAGCACAATTCCTTGGACACTGCTCCAGAAAAAGAACACATCACTGTGTCCACCTGGCATCTAAAAAGTCAGCTATGTTAACTTGAATTGATTTTTCATAGCCATTTTCAGAAGTGATTTAGGTTGCTAATCAACTGGCAAAGGTTCAGTTCCTATCCAGTCAAGTAATCAAGGTAAAGAGAAATAAACACGTCAATGCAGCCAGTAAAGAAAGAATTAGAGAAGTCCTTTATCACTCTGAGAGACACATTCCTTTGCTGTGTGAACTAAATAACACACATATCACGGTCAACAAAGGGTTTAAAAGCAAGCCCACTTCCTAGTTAGTAGGTAGCCCTATGCTTTCTGTAGGATTTAAAACAAACTACTGAAGTCCAAGGGCCTTTTTGAAAGATTTTAGAAAAAAAATAGATGATGTGATAGATACATAGACAGAACAGACATAAAAGTCATTTGCAGAACCAAGTGAAAGAAAAATGTATTCTTTTTTTTTTTTTTCAAAATTCAGTAGCGTCTTCTTTCATTCCTTCCATATATTTTGTGAAATGCCAGTCCCTGTGCTAAGCACTGGAAATGAAATGGTCATCCAGAAAAGAAATGTTTTTCTCTGCCCTACTGGAGCTTCTATCCTTATGGAGGATATAGCCAATGATTACTTAGATAATCTTGCAGACAACATGAAAGTCATCAGGGTAGGCACTGTGGCACAGCAGGTTGAGCAGTCACTGCAGTGCAGGCATCCCATATGAGCCCCAGTGTTAGTCCTGGCTACTCCACTGCTGATCCAGCTCCCTGTTGGTGCACCTGGGAAAGCACTGTAGGATATCCCAAGGGCTTGGGCCCTTGCACCCACATGGAAGACCTGCAGGAGGCTCCTGGCTCCTAACTTCTGCCTGGCCCAGCCCTGGCCATTGCAGCCATTTGGCAAGTGAACCAGTGGATGGAAGATTTCTCTCTGTCTCTCCTTTCTCTCTCCATAACTCTGACTTTCAAATAAACAATCTTTTTTAATAATCTGAAATTCATCATTGAATCAAGTGACTACAAATGAGAACAGAGAGAAGGAAAGGAAATAACCAGAGAGGACAGAGAAGACTTCTCTGAGGAGGGATACTGAGGTGAGATTTGAAAAGGAAACAAGATAAGTGTTTACCAGGATTGCTAGGACAGGATGATATCTCAGGTAGACAATTCACTGTGTGCAAAGACAGGATGACATGGAAAGAAAGCTGATGGAACACTAAGGCACAGAGGCAAAGGTGCAAGGTAGAACTGGGAAATACACACGAGCTGGGTTTTATCTGCACTCAACCGAACAATAGGAAGCCATTGAAAGAGTTAGAAGAGTGTGATATGGTCAGAATTACAGTTTTGCACCCATCAGTCTGGATGTAATATAGAGAATGGTCCAGAGGGAGCCTAGAGGAGTTATGGGGGAAATCAACTAAAACAGCAGGATAAGCTCTTGTTTTCTGGAGATATGGTTATTTAGATCAGGATGTTGTCAGTGGTAAGAGATCAAAGCAGAGACTACTAGCATTTTTTAAAAATATTTTTTGTTTGAAAAGCAGAGTGAGAGAGAGGGAGAGAGAGAAAGAAATCTATCTTCCTATTTACTCCCGCAAAGGGCTGCAGCAGCCAGGGCTGGGCCAGGCCAAAACCAAGAGCCCAGACACCATTGGGTCTCCCACATAGGTGGCAAGGACTCAAGTACCTTGACTCATTATCTGCTGCTTCTCAGACTTAGCAGAGGGTTGCAATGGACGCAGAGCAGCCTGGACTCCAGCTGGCACTCTGATAAGGGATACAGGTGTCCTGAGCAGCAGCTTAATTTGCTGTACCACACTATCTGCATCAACTACAAGAATCTGAGTTGGATTTGAAGAAGAAAGGGGCTTATTGCAAAAAAAAAAAACTGATTTGAGGTGGAAGGGGTGGAGTTAAAACAACAATAGTTCACAGGGCCAAATACTGCTCATGACTCAGGCAACTAACATTTCTAGTCTAAGTAACTCCTAATCCAGAGTTGTGAATATTTTATGCTGTTCTGAGACCTCTCCCTTGACTCCCACAGCTAATCCAAGACAAAATTCTAAGAAACTGTGGAGATATGTTTCTGGTTAAGATACAGAAAGACATAAAGATTGGCACTTCTACTGTAGCAAAAGAAAATAATAATATTTTTTAAAACCATTAAAGAGCACTAGATACATATACACAAAAAAATCTCTAAATAAGCTATGTCCAAAGAAGTGCATGGCCTTCAAAAAAGAGTAAAAGTGGTGACTATTTTCATACTTTAGGCAAATTGCCTGGGCCAAGCACAGGCAGATGGAAAAGCAACCTTAACACAGAGTTTGCTGGGATGAGGAGAAATCAGTTGAACTTGTAACAATAGATTGGGGTAACATGAAACATCACAATCTGGAAGAATCTTAAACACAAAAATAAAATTCTCAGGGGCTGTGCTGGGGTGCCGCACGTTAAGCCACTTGTGATACTGTCCATCCATCCTGGCGTGCCAGTTCAAGTCCCAGCTGCTCTGCTTCCAACCCAGATCCCTGCTGATCTGTCTGGACCAAGCACTTTGGCCCCTGCTACATGTGTGGGAGACCTGGATGGAGTTCCTGGCTCCTGGCTCCAGTTTGGCCTAGACCTGGCTGTTGGGGCCATTTGGAGAGTGAACCAGTGGATGAAAATCTCTCTCTCTTTTTTCTGTCTCTCTTCTCCACTAGCCCCATATATCACTCTGCCTTTCAAATAAACAAATAAATAAAAATAAATTTCTCAGAACAGCCAGTATCTCTCCCTCTCCTCTGCCCTAGGAACTCTGCTGAGTCTCCAGAGATCTTCTGGAGTTCAATATGGAGGATAAAATCAAAGTAACTAAAGCTGCAACTAAATACTCTTCTGGTTCAGATCTTACCAAGGAGACCCATCCTCCAGGTACGAAGCTGGTAGCTGGGAATTGGGCTGAGAGGGCGAGAGAAATCTCCATGAGCTCATGGCAAGGAATAAACTAGGATGAATTATAGCTGTGTCACAGCCCGGTTCAGCTAGATTCATATAGGATTTGGGTAAAAATACCTTTCCCGACTTTTGGACTGAGGAAAGGGAAGCCCTCTGTGACAAAACAAGACAATTTCATGTATTGCTTTTGGTCCTTTTCTAAAAGTGTCTGATACAAAATTTAAAAATTATGAGACATGTGAAGAATGTAAAATGTAAAGAATGAAAATGTGAACCATAGAAGAAAAATAGAACAGCCAATACAAGCAGACCCACCTGTGATTAGATTTTCAACAAAGGAAATCTCTAAAATAACTATTTAATTCTGTGGTATGTGCTGGTACATCTTCTTCACCTCTGATTTTATTGAACTGGGTCTTCTTTCTCTTTTCTTGTGGTTACTTAGGCCAATGGTGTATCAACTTTGTTTATTTAAAAAAAAACAGTTTTCATTTCACTGATCTTTTGTATTATATCATTTTGGTTTCAATTTTGTTTATTTCTTCTCTAATTCTAATTTTAGGTTTGGTTTGTTGTTGTTTTTCTAGTTCCTTGAGATGCATTAATAGCTCATTTCTTTGATGCCTTTCCAATTTCTTGATATAGATACTAATTACTGTAAACTTCCCTCTTAGCACTGCTTTTGCTGTACCCCATAAATTTGATATGTCATATTATCATCTTCGTTCATTTCCAGGAGTTTTGTTTATTTCCTTTTTGATTTCTTCTATGACCCACTGTTCATTCAGGAGTGTGCCATTATATCTCCTTGTGTTTACATATTTTCTAGAGATTCTTAGTCTGTTAATTTCCAGCTTAATTTCATGTGGTCAGAAAAGATGCATGGTATGATTTTTATCTTTTCAATTTGCTGAGGCTTGCTTTATGGCCATGCATATGATCCATCCTTGAGAAAGTCTCATGCACTGATGGAAAGAATGTGCATTCTGCATCTGCTGATGAAAGGTTCTGTACCTATAAATTAGGTCCACTTGGTCCACAGTGTAGATTAGCTCTGTTGTTTCTTTGCTGATTTTCTGTCAGGTTGACCTGTGCATTGATGAAAGTGGGATGCTGAAGTTCCCCTTTGCTATTGTATTGGAGTCTATGTCACCCTTTGGATCCATTAGCATTTGTTTTAAATAGCCAGACACCCTGGTATTGGGTGCAAATACGTTTATTATAGTCACTTCTTCCTGTTGAATTGATCCCTTAATAATTATGTAATGCCTTTTTTGTAACTTTAACAGTTTTTGTGTTAAAGTCTAGTTTGTCTGAGATTAGGATGGTCATACCTGCTTGTTTTGGCTTGCTGTTAGCATGGAATGTCTTTTTCCATCCTTTCACTTTAGGTCTGCATGTATCTGTTGGTGGTGTGTGTTTCTTCTAGGCAACAAACAGATGGGCCTTGTTTTTAACCCATTCAGCCAATCTGTATATTTTAATTGAAGAAGGTAGGTTATTTACATTGAAGGTTATTATCAATAAGTCATGACATGGCCCTGCCATTTTTCCATAAATATTCCTATTGCTTACTTTGGATTTCCTTTGTACTTTCACTAGGAGATCGTTTGCATTCACATTCTTTCATAATGATGACTATATTTCTGTGTTTCTGTGAGTAGCACATCTTCAAGCATCATTTGTAAGGCTGAACAAGTGGTGACAAAAAAAAAAATCAGAAATTACCACAAACAACTACATGCCAACAAATTCTAAAATCTAAAAGAAATGGATAGATTCCTGGACACATACAACCTACCAAAATTGAGGCACAAACACATAGAAAATCAAAACAGACCAATAATCAAGATGAGATTGAATCAGTAATAAAGACCTCCCCAACAAAGAAAAAGCCCAGAATCTGTTGGGTTCACTGCTAAATATTACCAGACTTTTAAAGAAGAATTAATTTCAGTTCTTCTCAACTATTTCAACTATTCAAAACAATTAAAGGGAGGAATCCTCCCAAACTCCTTCTATGAAACCAGCATCACCTTAATTCCAAAACCAAAAAAAAAAAAAATACAACAAAGAACTATAGACCAATAAAACTGGTGAACATAGATGCAAAATCCTCAACAAAATACTAGCTAATCAAATCCAGCAACGAATTAGAAAAATCATTGACCCAGATCAAGTGGGATTTATCTCTGGTACGCAAGGTTGGTCCACCTTACACAAATCAATAAATGCGATACATTACATTAAAAATTAAAGAATAAAGACCAAATGATTATCTCAATTGAGGCAGAGAATACACATGATAAAATACAACATCCTCTCATTATAAAAACCTTTAACAAATTTGGTATAGAAAGAACATTTCTCCACACAATCAATGTCATAAATGACAAATCTCAGCCAGAATCATATCAAAGCAGAAAACACTGAAGTGTTTCCACTAAGATCTAGAACTAGACAAAGATGCCCACTTTCACCACTGCTATTCAATCCAATCCTGGAAATTTTAGCCAGAGCCATTGGGCCAGAAAAAGAAATCAACAGAAAGCAAATTTGAAAGGAAGAAGTCAAATTATCCCTGTTTGCAAATGATGTGGTTCTTTGGACAGTGGAACCAAAAGACTCCACTAAGAATATAGGGAATCATAACAGAGCTTGGTAAAGCAGCAGGATATAAAATCAACACACAAAAATCAATAGAATTTGAATACACAGACAATGCATGGCTGAGAAAGAACTTGTAAATTCAATCCCATTCACAATAACTAAAAAATAATTTAAATAACTTGGAATAAACTTAATCAAGGAGATAAATGATCTCTATGATGAAAACTACAAAAACATTAAAGACAGAGATAGAAGAAGACATTTAAAAATGGAAAAGTATTTCATGTTCATCGATTGGAAGAATGACTACCATCAAAATGTCCACTCTATTGAAAGCAATCTATAGATTCAACATGATCTCAATTAAAATATCAATGATATTCTTCTCAGATCTAGAAAAAAATATGTTCTAATTCAAATGGAAACACAAGGGGCCCCAAGGAGGTAAAGCAAGCTTAAAAAACAACAAAAAAAAATACCAGAGGCATCACAATATTAGATTTCAAGACATACTACAGTACAGTTATAATCTAAACAGCCTATCACTGGCACAAATATATACATGTAGTTTAATGGAGCAGAATAGAATCCCAGAAATCAATCCGCACATCTACCACCAACTAATCTTTGACAAAGGAGCTGAAATCAACCCCTGGAAAAAGGATAGTGTCTTCAACAAATGGTGCTGGGAAAATTGGATCTCTGCAGGCCAAAGTATGCAACAAGACCCCACCTTACGCCTTATACAAAAATCAACTCAAAATGGATCAATGATCTAAATCTATGACCTGATACAATCAAATTACTAGAGAAGAACATTGGGGAAACTCTGTAAGATATTGGAATGTACCACTGAAGCACAGGCAATCAAAGGCAAAATAGACAAATAGGATTACATCAAGCTGAGAAACTTCTTCACTGCAAAGGGGACATTCACCAAAATGAAGAGGCAACTGACACAATGGGAGAAACTATTTACAAATGATGCAACCGATAAAGGATTAATATCCAGAATATATAGAGAGTTCAGTAAACTTAACAGCAAAACAAACAATCCAGTTAAATGGGCAGTGGACTTGAACAGGCATTTTTCAAAAGAGGAAATTCAAATGGCCAACTGAACATGAAAAAATGCTTAGGATCACTAGCTACCAGGGAAATGCAAATCAAAAACACAGTGAGGTTTCATCTCACCCCAGTTAGAATGGCTCTTAGAGAAATCAACAAACAACAAATGCTGGCAAAGATGTAGGGGAAAGGTAGTCTAACCCACTGTTGATAGGAATGTAAACTTGTACAGCCATGTGGAAGCAGTACAAAGATACTTCAGGACTCTGAATATAGACCTACCATATGACCTAGCCATTTCCTTCCTGGAATTTACCCAAATAAAATGAAGTCAGCAGATGAAAGAGTTATCTGTACCCCAATGTTTACTGCAGCTCAATTTACAAAGCTAAGATATGGAATCAACCTGGATTTCCATAAACTGAGGAGTGGATAAAGAAAATGTGGTATATATACACTATGGAATATTACTCAGCTGTAAAAATGAACTGAAAACCATTATACCATTATATTTAGTGAAGTAAGCCAGTCCACAAATGACAAATAACATATGTTTTTCCTGATCAGTGGTAACTAATAGAATACAAAAAATGTAATGTGTATTAGCAAAATTGACACTTTCAGAATTGATTATTGCTTACAGCCCTTGTCTCTTCTGTGGTGGAACAGTGTCTTTTTTTTCCTTACTTTTTGTTGAGTTCTTTACTTAGTAGAGGATTGATCTTACGATTATAAAATAAGCTGAAAGTATGTCATTGTGAAAAATCAAAAGAAAGAATAAGAAAGAAAGGAGGCGGCAGGGTAGGAGTATGGGTGGGTGGGAGGCTAGAGTGGGAAGTATCACTATCTTCCTAAATCTGTGTGTATGAAATACATGAAACCTGTACACTTTTTATTAAAGATTGTTTAAAAATAAAATCATTACTTTAAATATGCTAAAGAATTTAGAAGACTGACATTATGGGTGAACAGAATTCAATAGAGAAACTATAGCACTAAAGAAAGAAGATCTGAAGAAAAATTCCAGAAGATAAAAATATGGTATTGAAACAAAGAATGTAATGAACAAGCTTAACAGGAGACTGGAAACAAATGAAAGATTAGGGAGGCAAAGACGGGTCAACAGAAAACAGTCTATGAGAAGCACAGAAAGAAAATGATTGAAATACTGAACATAGTGTCAGGGACATATGGTTCAATAGCAACTAATCCAGCATACATGTGACTGTAGTTCTCAAAGTATATTTTCCCTCCAAAATGGAATCCAATTAAAAATCAATAATAAAATCATAACTAGAAAAATCCTCAAATATTTGGAAATTATGCTACAAACTTCTAAACAAGCCTTATTAAAGAAGAAATGACAGTCAAATTTATAAAATGTTTTATACTAAATGACAATGAAACCAAAGCATATGAAACTCTGGGATATAGCGGAAGAAGTGCTTAGAGGAAATGTGCACTTTAAATGGATATTACCAAAAATAATAATAATATTAAGCTAAGAACAAAAGGCATATAGATTGATGAGGAAGAAATAAAATTGTTTGCCCATAGCATAATTATGTATGTAGACAATTCAGGCAAACAACAGACTTACTGTAGGACTACTACTTCAATGTAGCAAGGTTATGGGATACAATGGCAATATAAAAAAAGCAATTATATTTCTACACACTAGCAAAAAAATAAATAAAATTTTCAAAAATTTATTAGCATTTATATTGTCATCAAAGTGCAAACATCTTATAATTTTTAATATTTATTCAAGACTTTATGCTTATAAGCTGTAAAATATTACTGACAGAAATTTTAAAGGAACTAAATAAGTGGAAAGCATACTATGTGCAAAGATTAGAGAGTTCATTACTGTTGAGATATTCATTCTCCCCAAATTAATCTGTAGATTAAGCATAATCTCACCCAAAATCCTAGCAGATATCTTTGCAGAATTTAAGATTCATGAAGTTGCATTAAGACAGTATGCTGCAGCCAGCACTGTAGCACAGCAGGTTAAAGCCCTGGCTTGAGGCTCTGGCATCCCATATGGGCACCAGTTCTAGTTCCAGTTGCTCCTCTTCTGATACAGCTCTCTGCTATGGCCTGGGAAAGCAGTGGAGGATGGCCTAAGTCCCTGGGCCCCTGCACCTGTGTGGGAGACCCGGAAGAAGCTCCTGGCTCCTGGCTTCAGACCAGCACAGCTCCGGCCATTGCGGCCATCTGGGGAGTGAACCAGAAGATGGAAGACCTCTCTCTCTGTCTCTACCTCTCTCTCTGTAACTCTGTCTTTCAAATAAATAAAATAAATCTAAAAAAAAAAAAAAAAAAGATAGTATGCTGACACAAGGAAAAGCAAATAAATCAATGAAAAAGAATAGCATTCATTAATAGATCCCTGTACATATAATCAATTCATTTGAACAAAACAGTGTAATTTGGTGAAGAAATACCAACAGTGTTGTAATAACAAATGGAGCTGGAATAAATTGGCACCTATATGGAAAACAATCAATGTTCACTCTCTATGTTATAACATAAAACAAGTTATTTGGGGATGAGCAAGGACTAAAGTGAAAAATAAAATTCTAAAACTTCTAGGAAAAGAAAACCCTAAAGCACATTTTCATGACAGGACAATCAAACTTTTTGTTGAAATGCACAAGACACTAACCAAGAGGAAAAAAAATGTTTAATGACAGACAAACTAAAAGCTTCTCACTAAATATAGCCTTTTAAAAAGTAAAAAACAAGCTGAAAACTATGAGAAAATATTCACAATGCATATATGTAGAGACTTCAAAGCATTCATGGAAAAGTGGAATTAAAGAGATTAAAAATTAAAACTATAAACTTGGTTTTTCAACATAAGCTGCATCAGCTCAAGAGGCTTTTGTAAGCAATAATAACATCCCTTTAGACCACACCTAAAGAAAGCACTGAGGGTCTGGGAAGTAGTCGGGTATTGCTGTCTTCTTTACTTTACTTACTGAAGGGAAATAGGTGCTCCTTTAAAGATAATTAATACTATGAAACAAAAATCAATCAGAAAGAACCAAATCAGAACTGGAAGATGGATACGGAATGATTACCCATCAAAACTTGCACAATTGCACTTGTTGGATGAGGGGAGTGAGCAGCAGTATTCCTAGGATGGAGAAGGACTCACTGGTGAAGCTTTCCCAGACATTTTGCTCCTAAAACATTGACTAACTTTCTCCACTGTTGTAAGCAGATGGTATCGTTCTTGGGCCCTTCGGAAAGACAGAAGGCAAAATGCCTTGAGCAGGGGCCCGGCGCTGTGGCATAGTGAGCTAAGCCTCCGCCTGCAGCGCCGGAATCCCATATGGATGCCAGTTTGTGTCCTGCTGTTCGTCTTCCAATCCAGCTCTCTACTATGGCTTAGGAAAGCAGAAGAAGATGGCCCAAGGGCTTGGGTCCCTGCACCCACATGGAAGATGTGGAAAAAGCTCCTGGCTCCTTACTCCAGATTGGCTCAGCTCTGGCTGTTGCAACCCTATAGGGAGTGAAACAGCAGATGGAAGACCTCTCTGTATGTCTCTCCCACGGTCTATAACTCTACCTCTCAAATAAGTAAGTAAATAAAAATTTTAAAAATGCCTTGAGCATCCCAAAAACCAGTGGCCATGATCTTTGCTCCTGAACAGTCCACACCTGCTTCGACTAAACCTCCTCTCGGGAGACATTATTTTGATTGTGCTTTGTCTTCAGGATCATAAAGCTACACTTTCTTCCCCATCACAATTCTTCCCAGAAACACTTTAGGACATCGATATCACTTTTTCAAAATTTCCATTGAAACTCTGCTCATGTCTGCAACTGACTTGAGTGTAGCAGTTTCAACACTCACAAAGGGAAAGTGCACTTCAGTTTTTCAGGGAGAATTGTGTAAGCTGCACCCACTAAGATATCCATGGCATTGACTATAGTTTCTGCTATCAATCTTCAGCCCTCTTTATTTAGGGCATGAATAAGATGAATTTTTCTCCTCATGTATTGAGAATGGTTTGCTACTGCAGGCCTCCTCTTCACCATGTTCTCATCCTTTCTTGAAACAAGTTACCTGTTTGTAAACTGAAATCTTTGGGTCACTGTCCCCATAAGGTTTCCATAAAGCATTGGGGAGTTGACCATTTTCCCACCCAAGCCTCAGCATTATTTTTTGTCTATTCTTGCTTCAGGTTGAGAGTCATTCATGTTGCTCGGAAAGGGACTCTTTCAAACTTTTTTAGTGCCTCAGATTAGATCTTTTTCAGTTATAACACATTAGTATGAGTTTATTTTGGTATCCAAAAAATTGAAATCCAAACAGCTGTTTTCATAAAATGTGTTCCATGAACTTTTTGAAGATATATATGAAAAGAGTTGTATTTCCAAAATATGCAAGTTTCTATAAATCAGTAGACTTTTAAACAGTCCAATTAAAAAGAAGGAAAATATTTGAACAGATATGTGCCAATAAAAAGTATAGTAATAGCCAATAAACACATGAAAAGATAGCTAACATTACAGACTCTCAAAGAAATATAAATTAAAACTATGAGATATCACCATCTGGCTAAAATTAAAGACTTGTCACATCAAGTGTTAGCAAAGATATAGAGTAACTGGAACTCTCATACATTGCTAAGGAGAACAAAAAACACTTTGGAAAACAGTTTGGCATGTTTCTATAAGTTAAACATATTCTACCTCATGGACACAGCAATTCCACTCCCAGGAATATTCTTAGAAGAAATAAAAGCATAGGCCTTCAAAAAGACTTGTTCACAAATGACCATAACTTTCTTCATAGTAGCCCAAAACTATAAAAACCAGATGTCCATCAAAAGGAGAGTAAATAAGTCAGTTCTGATTCATTTATAAAATGAAATTCTAGTCAGCAATGCAAAGAACTACAGAACCATGCAATAATCTAAAGGAATATGCTGAATGACTAAAGCAAGAGACAAAAGAGTAACTTACATGAAGTTCAAGGACTAGCAAAATGAACTGATGGTGATGGAAATCAGAATAGAGGTTACCTCTGGGAGAATGGTCTAGAAAGTGACACCTTTCTGGGTAATGAAAATTAATGGTATCACATAACTATATACACATTCGTCAAAACCTACTGAGGTATATACTAGATCTAGACATTTTGCTATATACCCATTACATATCAACAAAAGAAAGAGAAGAAAGTAAACAATCACACTTACCCACATGAACAAAAACCACATACTAAGAAACATTGAAAAGTTCATGGAAAATGGCATTACAATTAAGCTTATTTTTGTTCTAAAAACATATTTGAAATTCATATTTTTCAGAATACACATTCCCATAAATTTTTGATGACTCTTCCTACATACTAAACTATCAATTCTACTCTCTATCAAGAGAACTGAATTTATTATAATATGATTTCATATGATAATGGAAAAGTGTAATAAATATAAAATTCAGCAAATTATCTAAGTTTGTCCAAAGCAGACACACATAGACATGCAGCATGTTTCCTCAAAACTCAAATTATTACCCTACCCAAGAGAGGGCCCCTTTAGCTATCTGAGTATGCTTGTTTATTGTTAGAGCCAGGCTGGGGGGAACGCCAACATAATGGGTCTAGCATCAGGGGTCCTCTTTGGAGATGATGAGGGACAGCCTGATGGAAAGACTGGGCCTCTGGAGCCAGCAAATCCAAAATCAAAGCCCCTCTCTGCCTGTGACTTGGTCTGGAACTTGGGCTCTAACCTTGACCTCAGGCCCCAATGTCCTCATCCTTAAGATGGAGCGAGGGTTATTATGAAACATTAATGGACATCACAAATGGGAAGCACGTAGAGTTGGCACAGAGGCAGCCTCTGTGCTTAGTCGTTGTTGTGATTTGATTAGTAGCAGAGAGGAGATTGCCTGAGGACAGGAGGCAGAAATGATCAGAAGCCAGAGTCACGAGGAAGGAGGCATTAGTGTTGCTGAGAAACCAACCCCAAAGATGCCTTTGCTGAAAGCTATAACCTCAGAGGATCTTTTTGTATTAAACTTTCAGGGATGGGGAACCTTTTGTCTGCCAAGGGGGCTATTTGGACAATTATAACATCATTCACAGGCCATACAAAGTTATCAACTTAAAAATTAGCCTGCCATGGATTTATGGAATTCTGAGCCCTTGCTATGGCTGCCTTGGCAGGGCCAGACTAAATGATTTCATGGACCTAATACAGCCCATAAGCCAGATGTTCCCCAGCCCTGTACAGAACCACCATGTCCTCCCCTATTGGATGTCTCCAAAGGTCTGACTGCTAAGATACCCTTTGTCAACCATGAAACAAACTAAACAAGCAAGTGACAAGCCGGGATGGCTACCTGGATTTTTCATAATGTCAACAGAGAAAACCATAGACTTTAAGGATAACCAAAACTGTACCACCAGATCGCTTCAAGCTCCATCCCTGCAGAATGGCACGATGAGAGTAGCAGGGAGTTGATGGATGACTTTTCTGAACATCGGTTTAGTATCTCTGGGTTTTTCACGTTGGGATCTTATCTGAAAGGACTCACATGCTTCCTTATGTTTGTAAGGCGTTTGCCTACAAATCTGAAGATGATTTTGTACAATCTGGGCCCACAGTAAGATGTTTCTGGTTTTACACTGCTGTCATCATACGGCTTCAAAGGGCCACTCAAAGCTGCAAGTGATCTCTTTAGACAGCATAACACCTTCCCACACCACCTCCTTCACAGCTCTCCCCTCTGCCCCTGGTTAGCTCTGCCCTTTCCATTGTAAGCATCCCCGTGACCTTCTTGCGTGGCTGGGGACCTCAAATTAGGAAGTTCTTTATTATAGTGAGCTAAAGTCCCTCTTTTAAATATGCATGCAGGATTTCTTCTCTATCCTTTGAAGAAAACCAGAATTAACACAGAACCCTTGCCTGACAGTTCTCCCCACTCTGGGAGTGGCCTGTCACTTCTATGCCCACACTACCCAGACAAAGCCATTCCTTCCTGTTCTCTGCCTGAGCCCTCGCAGTTGACTTCAAAGCGCTTGTCACAATTTACAATTGTTCTATGGACATCTCTGTTAGAAGATGATGTTAGCTGTAAGAGGGGCCGCCCTGAGATACCTTATTCATGTCTGTACCCCTGCACCTGGCGCCATTCTTGGCACATTGCTGGCGCTCAGTAGACATTGGAGGCTCTGTCCAGTCACAGATGTGTTAACACTCAGAGGGAAATGGGAAAGCCCAGCTGTTTCCCTTTATGTTCACACCACTCTCAATACTTTGCTTCTGGCACCAGATGGGGAGAATTTTTTCCCTATTCTGATACCAGCTGAGTTTCCAACATTCCGTATGGTACTCAACCAGACTTAACACAGACCCCATAGTTAAGGGCTCAGCCCCACAAGAAAGACTCCCCCTCAAGTCATAGGTCCCCAGGTGGCCACAACTTCTGTTCTACCTGGCTACAAACCGGACGTTCCCAGGACTCCCTTCTCAGGTTCGATAGTTTGCAGGAGCAGCTCACAGAATCTGGGAAAACAGCTCACTTGCTATTGATTTGTTTTAAAAGATATTTTTTAAAAGATTTGCTTATTTATTTGAAAGGCAGCATTACAGAGAGGCAAAGGCAGAGAGAAAGAGAGAGAGAACTTCCATCCACTGGTTCACTCTCCAGATGGCCACAGCAGTCAGAGCTGTGCCGATCCAAAGTCAGGAGCTTCTTCATGGTCTCCCACATGGCTGCAGGGGCCCGAGGACTTGGGCCATATTCTACTGATTTTCCAGGCTATAGCAGAGAGCTGGATCGGAAGTAGAGTGAGTGGCCAGGACTCGAACTGATGCCCATATGGGATGCCGGCACTGCAGGTGGCAGCTTTACCTGCTACACCACAGCACTGGCCCCTCAAAGGCTATCTTAAAAGATACAAATGGGCAGGTAGATAAAGAGACACCCTGGAAAGGTCCCAAGTGCAGAAGCACTGTCCCTGAAGAGTTGAGGTGTGCCACTCTCCAGTCACATGGGTGATATCACCAATTGGGAAGCTCTCCAAATCCTCTACTTTGGGGACTGTTACGGAGGATCTATCTCATAGACATGATTATTAACTCCATCACCAGTTCTTCTCCCCTTCCTGGACGAGGGGAGTGGGTGGCAATACAGTTTACAAATTATTAATCATGGCTTGGTCTTTCTAGAGACTAACCTCCAATCTAGGAACCTACCAAGAATCAAAGAGGCTCCTATCACCCAGGAAATTCCAAAAGACATCAGATCTGTGTCAGATGCTCCCATCACTCAGGGAATCACGCGGTCTTTAGAGCTCCTTGTCAGAAACTGCTGTCCAAGACCAAGTAATGAAATAAAAGATTCTCCTTTGGGGCAGGTGCTGTGGTACAACAGGTTAAACCATGGCTTGGTAGCTGGCGCCGTGGCTCACTAGGCTAATCCTCCACCTGCAGCGCCGGCACACCGGGTTCTAGTCCCGGTCAGGGCACTGGATTCTGTCCCAGTTGCCCCTCTTCCAGGCCAGCTCTCTGCTGTGGCCCGGGAGTGCAGTGGAGGATGGCCCAAGTGCTTGGGCCCTGCACCCGTGTGGGTGACCAGGAAGAAGCACCTGGCTCCTGGCTTCGAATTGGCACAGCTTGCCAGCCGTAGTGGCCATCTGGGGGGTGAACCAACAGAAAAGGAAGACCTTTCTCTCTGTCTCTCTCACTGTCTAACTCTGCCTGTCAAAAAATAATAATAATAAACCATGACTTGGGAAATGCGCATCCCATACTGGAGTGCCAATATGACTCCTGGCTGCTCCTTGTTTCCAATCCAGCTTCCTGCTATTGTGCCTTGGAGGCAAGGAATGATGGCTCAAGTACTTGTGTCCCTGCCACCCATGCAGGAGACCTGGATGGAATAGTAGGCTCCTGATTTCCAACTGGCCCAACCCTAACTGCTGTGGACATTCAGGTAGTGAACCAGCCAACAGAGATATTTCTCCCCTTCCCTTTCCCCTTCCCTCCCTCTCTAGCTTTCAAATAAAATATATACATCATTTACCAAAAAAAAAAAAAAAAAAAAAAAAGATTCTCCTAGCACCTCAATCCTCAAGGATTTTAAGAGTTCTGTGTCAGGAACTAGGGACATATAAACACATATTTCTTATTACACAGTAATCCTGTGGTTTAAAAATGCAAGCAATGAAGACATGGTTATACATCTTTAGATACTGCAACATAGCTAGTGTCATCTCCTTAGCCTTCTGTGACCTGATTGTATACTTTATTCCCCTTGAGCTTTCAGACTGTACAGCCACAGAGAGCAAGAAGATAACAAATCTCTGTGAATTGGGCTGGTTGAACTAAGAGGAAATAGTGGAGAGGTTGTAGATCTGAAGGGAGTAAACCAGGCGTTGTCCAAAGGCACTCAAATTCAAAACGTTCTTAACCACCCGGCTTGTTGAGCACAACATCTCTGGCTGGATGGGGCCCACATGCACCATCTTACATGACCAACCCTTCCTCCAGGGCCCTCACCTTCTTCCCCTGGACACAGTCCAGTTCATCAGGGGCCCTCTTGAAGTGGGCTTAATGGGCCAGCAGTCACAGTCCATGGGCCTGGAGTAGAAGAAACTGTTCCTTTCTGTGGTCTGGACAGCAAATGGCTCCCAAGGCAGCCCCGAAGGCCTGAGGTCTCTCAGCAGATGTCTCGCGTGGTTGCTGGCTCCAATCGAGTTTGCAGTCAATACATCTTCTTTCCCCAGGAGCTGCTGACAAGCCACTTAATGATAATAATATTTATGAAACAGCCTAAACAAAGATCCCTGGCCTAGAAGAATCAGACCAGACATTTCCTGACGATGTTTTCCTTCAGCACAAGTCTTGACAAGAAGAACACAATTCCCCAACTGCCCCAGCCCCCCCAAAGACAGGTGAGGCCAACACAGTCAAACCAACCACCAAAGGAGGAATGCAGTCAGTTGCTTCCCCTAACTGAAATCATCAAACCAGACCAAGAGTCCCAACACCTGTCTACATGCAAAACTCAGCTGGGGCCTCCTCCTGGTGGCCTCTATACTATCAGCAAGGTGCCTGGGGCGTGTGGCCCATCCACGGATCCGAGATACACAGTCGAGCTCAACAGCATCATTTGCAAATTCTGGAAACCCTTGAAATGGGGCTCTCGAAGTGACAGCTGTATCCTAAGCTTTCAGAGCCACTGATCCAGATCAAGGTTGGTAAAATTGCTATTGAAGAGCCAGGGAGGGGTCTACCGTGTGGCACAGTGGGATAAGCTGCTGTGTAGGATGCCTGCATCCGGAATCAGAATGCTGGCTCAGCTCCCTGGTAATGCTCTTGGGGGGCAGCAGGTGATGCCTTAAGTACCTGTGTCCCTTCCACCCGTGTGGGAGACCCTGATGTTGGTCCAGCTCCTGGCTTCTTCTTTGCCCAGCCCAGCTGTTGAGGCTATTTGGGAAGTGAACCAGCAGATGGAAGAACTAACTCTTGCTCTCTTTCTCTCTTTCAAATACATAAATCTTAAAATAAATAAATAAATAAAGAGCCAAGAAGTAAATAATTCAGGCTTTCAGAACTAGGGATACTACACTGGTACTTACATAACTGCTTAAATGTAGCCATTTGTTATGGGTTGCACCGGGTCTCCCCACTCCCAGAGAATATATGTTGATATGCTAAGCCTCAATAGCTCAAAACATGGCCTTGTTTAGAGATAGGGTCTTTGCAGAGGTAGCCAAGTCAAAGTGAGGTCATTGTATGGGCCCAAATCCAATATAACTTTTATCCTTATAAAAGGAGAAACTGGGCCATGGAGAGCAACACACAGAGGGAATGCAATCTGAAGGCACAGGGAGAACAACAGAGACAAGCCAAGGACCGCCCAAAGCTATGAGACAGGCATGCAACAGAGTCTCCCGCACAGCCTTCAGCAGAGCCAACCCTGCTGACACCTACACTTGAGAACCCTGAGAAGATACATCTGTTGTTTAAACCAGTGAGTTTGTAGTACTTTGTTATGATAGCCCCAGGAACCAAATGTACCATTTATAACTGTTAATAATAAGCCTGGGGCAGGTATTTGGCCAGGGTTAAGATGTCAGTTGGGACACCACATCCCATTATCAGAGTGTGTAGGTTCGTGTCCCAGCTCTGCTCCCAATCCCTACTTTCTGCGAATGTGCATCCCAGATGGCAACAAGTACTCGGGAGCCTCCACCCATGTGGGAGAACTGGATTCGTTCCTGGCTCCCAGCTTCAGCTCTTGTGGGCATTCATGGAGTGAATCAGCAAGATGGGAGTTCTCTGTCTCTCTGTGTGACACATAAATTAAGTGTTTCTGTATTAAGTTCTAATTGTAGGAGTGAGTGAGTTATCCTCAGCACAGGTTCCTGATACAAATAACTTTGACCCCCTGTGACATTCTTTTGCCATTCTGCCTTCTGCCATGAGATGACAAAGGCCCTCACCAGATGCCACACCTTGATAATGGGCTTCTCCACCTCCAAACTGTGAAAAAGAAATGCTGTTTCTTTACAATTCACCAAATCAGAGGCATTCTTTCAGCAACACAAATGGACCAGGACACCAGGATTAAAGTCCACATGTCCAGACCCCCAAATGTACAGCTTTATTGTGCCAGGGCCCCTCTTAAAAATACTTAAGCCTATTCTGAAACACTGGCACTTAAGACACAGCCCGTTGTCCTTTTTCTTACCAAGAATGCCTTCAAATAGGAGAGGGTCCTCCAAAGGTTCAAGAAAATGTGTATTTTGAAAAAACTACACTTGCATTAATACAAAATTTATACCAAAATCAAGTTTTAATTAATTTTTTAAAGATTTATTTATTTATGTGAAAGACAAAGTTACAGAGAGGTAGAGGCAGAGGAAGAGAGAGAGAGATCTTCCATCCTAATTAATTTTAACAATTTTAATCTATGTTTGAACTTTCTGAAGTACCCTCATAAGAAAGGACGTGCTGGAAAGAGGTGTGGTTGGCTCCTTGAGTCACTGGCTCAATATGGTTTGAAACCATTTGAATAAATCAGCCCCTTTGCATACCGTAGAGCATGGCAGGAGGTCGTTCTTGGAGTCTACCTTCCAACTACAAAGGAAAAAAAAACTCAATCCTTACCACATGGATCAGAGCCCCATATGAGCCTACTCTCACTCATGGGACAAAAATCTCCCAGACTTTGTGTCACAGAACACAGTGTATTAATTACCATGGACTTGGTGTCATAAAACAGCATGCATTTGTTTTCTGAGAGTTGCACAGATCAGAACTCGGGGATATTGTGTCAAGGTTCTTTGCCCAGGTTCTTACAAGATGTTGGCCAGAAGTGTTCCTCTGAGACTCAGACACCCTTCCAAGCTCATGCTTGTTATTGGAAGAATTCAGTTCCCTGCAGGCATAGGACTGAAGCCTCTCTGTGCTTGTTAGCGGTTGCCTAGGGGTGCTCTCAGCTCCATACAACCATTTTCCAGTCCTTGCATGTGGACCCCTCCATCTCCAAAGCTAATAACAGCACACAGCAGCCTTCTGATGCTTTAACTCCAACGTCCTCTCTGCCTTCCTCTTCTGCTTTTAAAGGGATTAGATCAGGCCCACTTGGATAACTGCCACATCATAAGGCCAACTGACTTGGGGCTTTAAATTGTATCTGCAAAATCCTTCACATTAGTACCTGGATTGGTGCTTTACTAAATAACCAGGGGACGAAAACCTAGTGGCCTTGGTAGAATTTTGTCTACCACAGTCAGAGAATACCCAAGGTCATCATTGTAGAGGCAGTGGTGGGAGTCATGCCCTCACTACTCTGTCCCTGCTATGTGTCCCACTTCCTGTTTCCTGGGTTATGGTGTCTCCTTGGTTCCTGGTCTCCCAGCCTCTTACCCCAATCTGATGATTCCCAATCAAACCAAATCTCCATTCACCTAATGTCAACCAGAGCCTGCCTCTGCTACTTACAACCAAGAAAACTGATTGTCTCAAGCTATAACTGTCCAGCAATTCATCAAAAATCAGGGATTCTTCTAGAATGTGAAAGGTGGATGTGAGAAGGAAGGAAGGTCAGAGTTACCTGGAGAGCTTTGTTAAACCGCATATCCTCATTCTCCAAACTCTGGTTATCTGGCTTGAAATATATGAGTTCTCCTTACACCAAATGCTATGGTTTCAATATGTCTCCTGAATTCACAAAGTTGTACGTTGTTGGTATGAAGAGGATGGAAATCTATTCCAATCATGGTGTTCCCAGGGGGAGCCTTGGGGAAGTGATTAGAGTGGATTCTTAGGGTAGTGCCCTCATGATTGAATCCTGGTGGCTTTACAAGAAAGAGGAGAGAGGGAGAGAGAAGCTGCACAAATCCAGGCAGACACAGGTGCTCCCTGTCTCCGGCTCCTGACCCCCTTAGGACTCTGCCAGGCAGCATGTATCACCAGAGGCCGAGTCAAGGGAGCCTGCCCGATGCTGGACCGAAAACTTTGGCAATCATGAGCCAAACCAACTCTTTCCTTCATAAAGCAGGCCAGGTATTTCATTAAAGTGTTGGAAAGCTGATTAATACACAAAAGGAAATTGACATTTTAAAAAAAAATGAAGTCAGGGTCTATATGATAAAAAGTAAATTAACAAGTCAATCTTAACAATGACCCAATTTTTTGAAATTTAAAATGAATGTACTACACAGAAGCTGAAGTTAAATAAACTAGATTAACTAGCTTAAACTAGTTTAAAAGTAAAAACTCTCAAAAAAAATCTTTTGACTTCATGTAATACTGAGTTTAACTTTGTGTTTTCCTCAAGAAAACAAGTCCTCTCTCTAGACTCAGTACATATGCCTCAGATTTTGACTTTTGTACCTGGGTTTCCATGCAAGGTCACCTTTTGATACAAAAGCTTCCATGGGCAGAGAGTCTCTAGGCTGACTCTAACAGAAGCACAAATATCTCATCACACCCCTTTCTACAAAGTTTCCTCCCAGGAATTCCTTTCTTCTATAAATCTGGTCATGAAAGCCCAATCCGTTGCCTTCCAAGTTTGGCTTTTCTGACTGCAGACAGAAGTAAACCAGCTTTGAGAAAAGGTTATCATCAGGTTTCTTCAAGGCATAATATGATTGACCTAGGTCCAGGAGACACAAGCCCAGTGACTTTTAACAAGCCTTGGGAGGTGCTCCAGGTGGTCAAATTCTAGGCAGGATTTATGTGTTCCATGAGGGTCAATGTTCATTTATCTTTACCCAGTGAATGTACTTTGGCTTGACCCAAGAATGCAGGCTTTGGGTCAGTGGGGGTGGTTCTCTCACAGGTTGGAGATTACTTTCTTTAGAACATAACTGGTTACAAACATCTTCAGAGACATGAAGGGTACTGTCTCTGAAAAGAGGCTACTGAAAAGGAAGATAGTGATTAGTTTTAAGGAGGACATTTATGGGAATAGACAAGAAATGCATAAGGAATCAAGCATCCTTCAAGGTTGCTCCAGGTGGCTGAGATGGAACAGATCTTATGAGCACATCACCCAAGTCAGATTAACCTACTGCTTAAATTAATAGCTTTGTCTGGACACCCCTCCAATAGGTCTCAGTAGGTATTTCTCCTAAATTCTTGGCAGGCTTATCAGGGGCAGCTTGTTTTCACGACCCTGGAGAGCAGCTGGCACAGGTAGGTGTGGCTTAGTGGCCCAAATGCACAGAAAAGGGGAAACATAGCAGTGCCCTCTCCTCTTGAACCTTGATTTTAAGGACTGCAACCTCTGTGTGAAAGAATGCATTTGCACCTGCCTTCCTGAGCGGAGCCACAGCGTCTCTCTCCTCCTTTGCTGCCTGAAACTGCGAGTGAGGAATGGCTGCACCTGGGCAGATGGGGCTGCACTTATATATTTCCAGTCTATGCCAGCCCAACCAGGCCACGCTGCTGATTTAGAGAAGACCCAGAAGCTACCCTGCTGGGAGAAGACAATGACCAGCTACAGGGGAATGGGGAAGTGGGTTGGATGCATACTTGCACCCTTTCAAGAACTCCTTTCCTACTCCTCTCCCAACCACAGGGCACCCATATGCCTCTGAATAAGAAGCCTTGGGCATCCTTGAATATGATGTCTAGCATTTAGCTCCAGAACTGGTACTCTATACCTTTTGGGGCATCCTTGGTTTTCCAGAGCAGGGAGGGAATGAAGAAACAGACAGAAGGATGGAGACCCTGAAGACTGATGGCTCATATCTCAATCTACACCTCCACTGCTTTCTTTGTCAGCGAAAGTGCTATAGTTAAAAGCATAATGCACAGATCTCACAGACTAAACAAATACAGGCTTACTGCTCACTGATGTCACCGTACAGTCTGTTCAGGCCAAAAGCATTACTCCACACAGCCATTCTGGTACTAGGGGCTTTGTCGCGTCCCTCGACCAGCAAGGAAGACACGACCCAAACTCTTCTTCAAGCAGTTTATTCAGGAACCTTGAACAAGCTTCTTCTTCCACCTCCTTCCCTCTCCCATCCCTCTTATAGCCATCAGCACACCAATCAAAAGCAGCCAAGTGGCAAGGATTGATAGGTACAGCAATGCGGAAGCCAGAAGGGAGCTCAGCCATCTCCTTATTAGGAGTTGTTTGTTTCTTGCCAGTCCTTCCGGGAGAAAGGAGCCGGCGCCATCTTTAGGGCACGGTGCAATGGCTCCCCACAGGGCTTCCCATCTCGTGACTCCACCAACCCCCAGAGTCTTGGCATCAGCAGGTCAGGACAGGGGATGACTGTCTGGAGCTGTGTCTATCGCTCTCACCCACCACCCCAGCGACCAGCACTCAGTGACAGAACCCTAGCTCTGCATGGTAGGCTGGGTCATGTAGTCCAGCTATGAGCCCAGAGGGAAAATCAAGGTGGTTTGCTAAATAACTAACCAGTCTCCACCAGAGCTGCTAACTTGAGAAAGTTATTTAACCAACCTTTGCTTTAGCTTCTTCCCCTGTTAAAAGGCTCTAGTATTCAGTTCCCTAGGGAGATTGAGCCGATGGGATCTGTGATTGTGCATTGCACCTTGACGCACAATGCATTTCTGTCCCAATAAATCCATTATAATTTGAATGTAGCACAAGTGAAAAGTGAATTGAATACGCCTAACCTATAGGACTTCCTATACTAACAACACAGTACAGTGAAGGGGACAGGCTGTGATCATTTGGCTGCCAGGGAACTGGGGTTCACTGCACTGCCCAGCAGTAGATGTCCTATCGCTAGCCCTGCACAATATCAAAATTCAAAATTCAAAAATTGAAGTACAGTTTCTACTGAATGCTTATTGTTTTCACTCCATTGTAAATTTGGAGAATCATAAACCATTATAAATCACAGACTGGGAGAGAAACACAGAGAGAGACTGGCATTTTAGGAATCAGCTTAAGCAGTTTCTGTGGCTGGCAAGATTGAAACTTGCAAGGCAGACCAACAGGCTGGAAACCTAGGAGAGAGTTGAGTGATGTTGAGTCAGAAAGCAGAGTGAAGGCAGAATGGCTTCTTCCTTGGAGGACCTCAAACTCAGTTTTTCCTCAAATAGCATTCAACTGATTGGATGAGGTTCACCACCATTATGGAGAGTCATCTGCTTTCCTCAGTCTACTGATTTAAAGGCTAACATCATCTAAAATGTAGCTTCCCAGCAACATCTAGGCTACTATTTTACCAAACATCAGGATACTGTGAACCAACCCCTTTGACCTATAAAATTAAGCATCACAATAGATGTGATAAATTAGTGTCAAATGCACCCAGAACCATGCCTGGCATTTAGAAAGCTCCAAACATGTAAAGAATGGCTTGTTATCACTACTGTTGTACCACTCCTGGAGGCCTGAACACAGCATCCCAATACCACCTCCCTCCTTGCATCCCTCCTCAGCTCCTGACCAAAACATCCAGCGAGTGATTGAGCTATAAAGGGCTTATCTTACTGAGACAAATACATTCATTATTTCTCTTCCAAGCACTTTCCATCTCATATTTAGTCCTCCCTACTCAATGAAATGGGCAGGTGGAAATTATTTCAGAGTGGGGATTCAGAGAGGTTGCCTGTGCTCCCACCCAGGCCTCCTAATTGTCACCCTGTCCCATTTTCCAGTTTCTGCTACAAGACAGCCATCCTGTCCTGTGCAAGAGATATCTTTCTCTCAACCTGGTATAAAACTCATTGTATGTTATAGTCTCCTAGCAATAATAATGTAATCAGCATTCTATATGAGTAACTGAAATATGCCTATGACTACTACCTTTTGGGTGTTCCTCCACCAGTTATATTGTGTTTTTTGTTGTTGTTGTCATTTTTGTTGTTGTTTTTTAATAGATGGATCTCAGGGAAGCTAATTCACCATTTAAAACATTTAAAATATTGTTTCCATGGAAAACCAAGCTCCACAATTTAAGAAATAAACATATGAATGAACTTCTGGAATACGACTGTGTTTATAAGAGGGGATTTCCTGCAGGAGTGCTGACACCAGGGCTGGCCTTAGGCACAGCTGGGAGGCAGTTAGAGCTTATCTTTGGTCTCCTTCCCATTCCCGGTGTTCCGGGGCCACCCACCCTACCTCCTATCTGATTTCTTCACCATTGCTTATACTAAATAAAAGGGACAAAGCCAAAAGTGTGGGTATCTGACTTGGCTTGGCCATATCTAGTTGTGTGACCTCAGACAAGTCTTATTCCCTTGATTTCCTTGACTGTCAATCAAGGACTTAGATGAACTCCTGGTGCGTTGCCTTTCAGCTATACCATTTCTCAGTTTATTCTGTGTCACTCTTCTATGAAGCCTTGATATCAGCTGCCCAGTAAATGAAATTCACAGAGGGGCTTCCTCCCAGCCTAGGTATTGGTTCTGAAGTCTTAAAGAAGGACTTTAATGACCCAAAGCCTTAGATGTACAAAGGAATTCACTAATAGTGGAGTTAAGGCGTAGAGTCACAGCATTAGAGAAGTCTTTGAGAGCAATGGGTCCCAGCCCTTGCCCCGTAAATCCCATCAATTGGAACAACAGCACATTCTCCATCTTCTCACCAGCCATCCACGGCTAGAGAGAGAATGTTTATGCAGACTGGAATGATTGAAGTAACTGGAGCCATGTGGAGTTCAGTTGGAGAGAGTCATTCCATCACAGATCTTGCTCCTCAAAACCTAAATCCCTTAGAGGGCAAATTATTTCAGCTGCTTGAGCTGGTGCACTTTACAATGCAGTTGTACAGAGCCTCCTGCCCAGCAAGAGGCACGATCCCTTCTCCCCAAGGACATTGCTGACCCCCACAGAACCTTCTCTCCCTGACCTGCACGCTGGCCAATCATGCTCTTCTGAAACTGGATATAGTGAGGCCAGACTTGTGCATAGCAAAAGACGCTGCCCCAGCTCACTAATCCAATGAAAGGATAGCTTTACACAGGGCACATAGCGTTCCACCCAGCCCATAATGCCTGTATGTGCCTACCGGCAGCATTGCTGTTAAATACCCAAGACAAATCTAAGCCTGCTGAGCAGTCCACCCACTCTTGTCAACTCTGAGCAAAGTAAGTTGTACAGTGTACAATATCACAGCCCTAATCATCCTGAGACCTTGGGTTTGGCCCTGTTTGGTAACTCATTTAATAGGTGACCTTGACCACATCATTTAAATTCTGTGAGAACTTCTGGCTTTGGGGTTCTATCCATAGGACCAACACATCACCATAGAGTCATAATGGTCTTCACTTTCATTATTTTCTCTCCAAAAGGAGGTTAAAAGCCAAAATAAAACAAAGCAAACATCTGATAGGCCAATATCATCTTTCAGTCCTTTTCTCACTAACCCAAGTGTTACCATGCTCATTTTTCCAATGAGAAAACAAGGTTCCAGAGACGCTGGTACCTGCTTTGGATGGAAGTGTGTCTCTCCCCCTTAATAATGCATATACTGAGTCCTAACCCTCAATATGAGGACATTTGGAGATAGGATCTTCAGTTCCTTCCTAGCCCATGAGGAACAATATCCTTGTCATCCTCCAGAACTGTGAGGAAACATATGCCTACTGTTTAAACCAGCCGGGGTATGACCATTTGGTATGGCAGCCTGAGCTGACAGAGCCAGAAACTAACTCCAAATCCCACTGCAGGGACTTTGATGAAGGTGGACTCCAACCAGAACCTACACTCTGCTATTCCTGCTTCCCAAGTCAGTCCTCACGGTCAAAGTTACCGCCATCGGAATCACCTGGCAGTTCTTCTTAAAGACATAGAGCCTCAAGACCCACCTCAGAATTACTCACAGTCAGCATCTCAGAGGATGGGACCTGAAACTTTGTGCATCTTTCTGAGGTCAGCAGGCATCTTCCTTCATTCAAACTCTAGCAGCCAAGAAGGGGAAATCCTAAAACAACTTCTTTGCACTGATGACAGTGCCCAGCACAGCTCACTATCAAGAAATGTGTTGGATGACTTAATGCCATTCACTTGGAACTGAAGCATGAACTTGAACCTCCACTCTCTTGACTTAGGAAGTTTGAAAATCATTTGTAATCTATTTCTAAATAAAGACATCATTTTATACCTCTACTTCAAGAATGAGATATAAACCATCCAACTAGCACTGGAAAAAGACAAACTTCTGAAATAGTTGGCTTTTTTTTTTTGAATGGTTGATCAATTTCAACTCCAAACTTTCTCTGATTTTAGTTCTGCCATAAGCAGACTTCTCTGGTTTACACATGCTATCATCATATTATCACTCAATTTATTTTATGCCATTTTCCTTTGATCAGGGTAGAGAATAATTCAGGCTGCTGTTTATAATACACAAAATTGACCTATCTCAACATCCTGATAACCTCCAAGATTGTTGGGTGGTGGGAGGTATGAAATAATGTGCGTTAAAAGTTCCCAAGGGGTAAGAATTTTGTATAATGGTTAAGCCTTTCATGGGATGTCCATATCCCATATTTGATTGCCTAGGTTTGAATCTTGGCTGTGCTCCCAATTCCAACTTCCTGCTAATGCACACACTAGAGGGAGATGATGATGGCTCAAGTAGCTGGGGTTCTGCCATCCACATGGGAGATGTGGACTGAGTTCTGGGTTCCTGGCTTCAACCTGGCACAGCTTGGGCCATTGCAGGCATTTGGAGGAGTGAACAAGTGGATGAGAGATGTCTCTCTCCTTCTTTTCCTTCCCATTCCCTCCTTCCCTTTCAAATAAACTAAATAAAATGTTTTTTTAATCAAGCATTTTCAAAATTAATTAATTTTTTTTATTAGGCAGAGTTAGTGAGAGAGAGAGACAGAGAGAAAGGCCTTCCTTCCGTTGGTTCACCCCCCACCCCCGAAATGGCAGCTACAGCCGGCACGCTGCACTGATCCAAAGCCAGGAGCCAGGTGCTTTTCCTGGTCTCCCATGCTGGTGCAGGGGCCCAAGCACCTGGGCCATCTTCCACTGCCTTCCTGGGCCACAGCAGAGAGCTGGACTGAAAGAGGAGCAACTGGGACTAGCACTGGCACCCATATGGGATGCCGGTGCCGCAGGTGGAGGAATAACCAAGTGAGCCACGGCGCCAGGCCCCAAACATTATTCAAAATTAATTAATTTTTATTTATATAAAGAGAACAGATTTCATATACACAACTCTAAGCCCATGATGATACTTACCACCCTCCCACCCTCCCTCCATCCTCCTTCCTTCGTTTTCCTATCCTTTTCATTTTTGTAATCAGATGCCTTCAACTCACTTTAGTCACAGACTTACCACCTGTTTTTAAAGTGGCAAGAACACATGTGTTTGTATTCATGTAAATGTGTATGTACTCCCCTATGTAAACATAAAATATCCTTGAAATGATTCAACAAAAAAGAAACTGATAACATTGGTTTTCTCCAGGGAGGAGAACCCAGAGGCTGAGGAAGGAGATAGAAGAGATACTTGAAGGTTTTTTTCCCTTGACAGAAAGAATGCAAATCTTAAATGGTCAGCCCAGTGAATTTTTACATGTTCATTCATTCATGTAAATTCCACCCTGGTCACAATACAGAACATTCCCAGAACCCCATAAGATTGCCCCTTTCTGGATAGAGCAGAAGAGGGAGAGGGGTAGCCCAGCCCTGGTTCCCTTATTTATCTATAGGGAGCAGTATCGGAGCAAGAAGGTTCAGCAGGGACCTGTGACTTGCCTTCTGCAGGTGATTCCAGGAGTATCACTGAGTAGTCACTGTGGGGAGCAACTGGGAGCAACTCGGACTAGACTAAGTTACTGGAATTAAGACTTATTCTATGCATCTGCTCTCCCACAATATGGCGCTGAGAAGGGAGTAACAACTTCTACGCAGCTGCCTCCAGTTCAACCAATAAACTGTAGGACCTGCTCCTGATTGGAGGAGAGCAGCATACTCGGTGTGTGGGTAGCAGAGTTGGGATTGGTGGAAGAGGACTATAAAGGAGGAGAGAGACAACATGCACCAGGAACACCTGAGGAACACCTGTGCAGCCCCCAAGAGAGCCGGCCAGCGGTGTGCCGCTCCCCCGCGGAAGTGGGGAAAGTGGCCAGGGGGAACCGCCCTTCCACGGAGGTGGAAGGGATGGTAGCCAACTCGGGAAGAACCAGCAGCAAACCCGGGGAGAGCCGAGCAGACGAAAGAACAACGCAGGGTCCTGTGTCGTTCCTCCACGAAGAGGGGGAGCGACAGTCACTCTTAAAAAGAAGCAGCAGGGGCCGGCGCCGCGGCTTACTAGGCTAATCCTCTGCCTGCGGTGCCAGCACCCCGGGTTCTAATCCCGGTTAGGGCACCGGATTCTGTCCCGGTTGCTCCTCTTCCAGTCCAACTCCCTGCTGTGGCCCAGGAAGGCAGTGGAGGATGGCCCAAGTGCTTGGGCCCTGCATCTACATGGGAGACCAGGAGAAGCACCTGGCTCCTGGCTTCAGATCAGCATCAGCGCAGTGTGCCGGCCGTAGTGGCCATTTGGGGGGGTGAACAAACAGAAAAGGACGGCCTTTCTCTCTGTCTCTCTCTGTCTAACTCTGCCTGTCAAAAAATAAAAAAAAAGAAGCAGAAGCCACCTAAGAGATAGAAATGCCAATGATCCAATGATCTTAAAAGGCCACTGTCTTGTGAACTTTGCTGAGGGTCATGGCCACAAGAAACTGGCCAATGGGAGAATTCTCAGGAGGGTATAGGAGGAGATTGGGCTTACAGAAGCAAACTCTAAAAGCTGCCTCTGCCACTTGCAAGGCTGCTATATCACAAGAAGTCTCTTCCAGGATCAGAGGTATATGTGTGAGACAGAAGGATCATGCCAGAGAAGGTAATTGCCTGAGGTCTCCAACACTATGGCTACCATGCTCATTATCTTCAGCACCCGAAGAGAGAATACATTGAGATGACTAGTTATAGAACACTTACAGCCATTTCTCAGCAGGAGTCGAGGCTCAGAAATTCTTCACAAATTCTCCAGAAAGTAAGACACCAACCATCCAATATCCTATGGAGAAGGAAAACTGGAAAAGCCACATTCAATCAATAAATACCTTTGGCACTAAAACTCCATACGTTCATATACCAAGTCCAAGATGTCATCAACTGCAATATACACTGTTATTTTATCACTGAGAAGGAGAAAGTATTACCCAATATAACTGTAAGACTCATCTTGATTTCAGAGATCTATAATGAAAAAAAAATGTGTATTCTTAGAGTGGATCAAATGTGGATTAAAATTTCAAGTAGCAACATTATCCTTTATTATGAACAATCCACTTTGGTATTTAGCAATTCATTCTATTCTATTTAGCATTATTGTTTCCAAAACACTGACTATAACCCATTAAACTGGTTTTATAATCCACTAAACCTGAGGTACAACAGTGAAGGTATAGAAATTCTAGATAATTTTACTGAGAACGCAAGAGTTCAAATGAATCCACTGGTGGGACAATTGAGTTCACAGGATAATTACTATTTGGTACTTCAGTACACATCTCTGAATTGCCTAGAAATCTGAGGCGGATCAGTACACAGACATTGTTATGGTAACAATTCAAGACACCGGGGCAGTGGATGCACTTTGCTATAATTAAGCCATGAGACATGTCAGCTAGGGCATTTCTGAGTGCTGATTCCTGCATGCCTCCTGTATGTTGTAAGGTATGTATCCAGAATTAGAGTGACCAAAAGTCCCTACAGAAAAGAACAATAGTCTTTCTCTGCCCAGGGTGAGAGGTTGCTATTTGCAAACATGATTTAAGAGGGAAAATACCTAGATTTTGTTTTACATATTCTCCAAAGATCCAAGTGTGGTGGCCATTGAGAATGTTAACCCTGGCACCACTAGTTTCATTACAGGTTAGAGTTGGATCTGTTCCACTGACACAAGAGCCTAGGGGGAAATCGGAGGAGTGGTTCTCTAGGTGCACGTTGCTCGAGCGCCTTGCTATGCCAAAGCATCACTCAAGCCCACTGAGTCATACAGCTCACTGAATGAGTTTCTGTTGGAATTACACACCAGTTGGACATTTTATTGAGAGTAGCAGCACGGAATGTATTGATGAGCTCTTTTATTTTTTTACTTCTTGGAAAATGAAGACTGGTTAAGAATAAACCAATGAAACACAGGAATGGAGAATACGGGATTTTCTGAAGAGCTTCCAGGAGTAGACTCTTTCTATTAGCACTAAAAAAATGAACATAGAATTATTTTGGCCTGAACAAATTTCATTTCTAATTTTTCCAATTTCCTGTAGGTTTTGAAAATATTGCCTTGGGGAGAGAAATTTGAACCTCCCCCCAGAACAAAATTTTAGAGAACAAGGCAAGAAAATTGCTATCTTAGAGAATTAAAACCAAAGTGTTAAAACTTGTGAGTTCATAGGTAAAAAATTCAAATTTTTATTGGTTTCCAAAAATGTTGTTCTCTTTCTTTGGTATCAGACCCATTGCAACCTTCCACTAGGAGCTAAGATGGTCTGAATATTTGGAACCATAGCAATGAATGGTCAGGGCTGCTGTATAAAGCTCTATAAGTTGTTAAGTACATAAGAGCACCCAGCCAAGAGGATGATTGGAGGTTGAAATCCAACCTGCTCATCTCTTGCCCAATGTGCACTGTGGTCCAGGCAGCTAGCTTCCTGGAGGGAGAAGCACTTTTTCAACTTTGAAAAAAGCACCAAATGTGTTATTGGAGGGGCCCTCTGAATGGGAAGAGAGTGTGAGTCATTGGCTCTCATATTTAAGTAAACTGCGAATCATCCTCAATTCTTCATAAATACCACCCCTCCCCTTGAAATAAATTGGTATTAATGTAGAAATCTCAGCCTCAGCCCAAATATACATAAACTTATGATCTACCAGAAATGCAATTCTGAAGTTCTGCTAGAGTTTACAGATTATAAATTGGGTTCAAAAATCTCCATGTCATTTTAGGATAAGAACCAAGGGACAATCAATTTGATAGAGGAAAGAGGAGTATCACCATCAAATACCTGAAAGATGAATAATATTTTCTTCATATCTTAAAGTTGCCCAAATTAGGAAATATAGTCACCAAAAATAAACCATACTTTGGTGTAACTCCTCCCATAACCACCAACTCTGACCCCAAATCTTCAATGAAACAAATTTCTTCCATGTGGAAAACCTATTAGTTTCTATCACTAAACCAGATTGATTATTTTATTAGTTAACCAACTGGAGCATTGACATCAAAACCAAGCAGCAGAATCCAGGACTTAGCACTGACATCCGATCTGAGTCATCTTATAAGAAGCATCATACTGGAAATTATGTGTTAAAGCTCCCCAGCGGAGATGCAGCCCAATTTCCAGCAGGTCTACCCCTGTTCTCTGGAGGAATGCATAGACCAGGCCAAGAGGATCCTCTGCTGAACCAACAACTCCACCCTGGACCTGGCTCCTGCTGTTCCAGTCTTGGGGGAAAAGCCACCCCTTAACCATCTTTGAAATGTCTGCTGATAAACTTCCTTCTCCCTGAAGCCTCTGCTTTACCACAACTGGATCTTCACTCTCAGTCCTATCAATTATGGGAGCACACTGAGCTCCATCCCTCTTCAAGACCTTCCTCCAGGCTTTTCAGTCTGATCCAAGCACACACCCCATGCCTCCCTCCTCCGTCATATTGGGACTTCCCCCAGAGAGACCACTTCCACTGCTCTTATCTCTTTCAAAGTTATTTCCATCATCATTCCTATATAAATTTATAATAATATACCTATTTCTTTGTTTACTTACTTGTCATTCTCTTCTACTAAATTTTAATCTCCACTGAGAATAGGTACCTTACCTGTTCTATTTCCTTAGCAGTGCCAGTTACAGAGTAGGTTGGCACTCAAGAAATATTTGTTGAATAAATGAATGACTGAATGAATAAACTCCATAGCATTTAGCTTTTACCTATCCTAATTAGGGCAAGCACATAACTTATTGTCCAAGCCAGGATACTTTCAAGGGTAAAAAGGCATGTTATTTACTATGTTGAGACAAAACGGGTATAACACAGGACATAGGATCACCATACATCATAACTCCTACTAAATATTTCATCTCTAACAACCAATTTCCCAGGATTCACCATATCCTTAAATGTTACTTAGGAAAAGGAAAAAAGCATTTTCCTTTTGTTTACACCAGATTCCTCTCTTTAAGATGAAATCTTTGACTTCATGTTTTCCAAAAACTCCTTCATTCATGTTGGTCACATTGGGTTCCAAGAAAAGTAAGCTTTCTTCCTTTAGCATGGCCTTGAGTATGCTGATAACTATGGCTTCACTCAACAAGCCAAAGAGAATGCTTCCTTCATTGTAAGCACAGTTAGTGCCATCTTGGACACCCAATCCAAGTTTATTCAGGACAGACAGTATTTCCATGTTTATTTTCATATTTTTATTTTATTTGAAAGGCAAACTGAGAGAGACAGAGAGACAGACTGATAGAGATCTTCCATCTGCTGCTCTACTCCTCAAATACCCACAAGAGCAAAGATTGGGCCAGGCCAAAGCCAGGAGTCAAGAACTCCATCTGGGTCTCCCACATGGATGGTAGGAACCCAAGTACTTGAACCACAGTCTGCTGTCTCTAGGGATGTGTATCGTCAGGAAACTGCATGAGAAGCAGAGGTGGGACTCAAAGCCAGGCGGTCCAACATGGAACGCAGGCCTCCCAAGCAGCAACTTCATCATGCGCCACAACACCTGCCCGCTAGCATTTCATTCATATTTCACTTCAGCTATGACTTTGAAAAGGTTAACCTTTTAGTCTCACCACCCCATATAATCCCACTTAACATTGTACAAATGAAACGTTTGAGAAAGTACGTATCACAATGCCTGATACACATGAGGTGCTCAATAAGTGCTACCATAAAAAGAATAATTTTTAATAAATTGTCATTTTTATTAAATTGCTAGTATGTTAGTATAGCACAGTAGTCAAAAACTCCAAAACCTTGGGTTCAGATTTCCCATCTGTATGGTTTTGGGGAAGGTATTCAACTACAGCAGATCTTAGAATTCTCATCTGTTAATTAAAGATAATTAGGCCTACATCATATGATTATTCTGATGATTAAATAAGATAGTACAAACAAAATATTTGTCTTAAGGCTTAGCACACTCTATTACATAATAATATTTCTTGGAGTAGAATTTTCTGGAAGTTTAGGTACTAAAATAGAAACAAATAACATGGAGTGGAATGTTTTAAGAGGCTTGCTGAGTGGCCACAGAGAGGCCCTCACCAGACTTCTCACAGTTGACTGTGTTATCTGGTCCCAAGGAGCAGCAGGGACAGAAATAGCAATGTGAGATGTGGGGATAGAACACCATCCACTGAGGATCTCAACTGGAGAGAGGAGCAATCAGAACGTGAACACTCCCTGAGTGTTTCTAGGTGAAGGAGGAAACAAAGCCTGGAGAACAGGAAAGGTATTCCAACCTATTCCATTCAATGATCTCCAATTTGTTTGGCCTTGCCACTAAAATCACAGAACAGTTAGAATCTTTAAGATACTGTCGAGCCATATTTTTTAAAGATTCACATTTTATTTTTTCTTCTGCTTCTAAGATTGAAAATTAAGGTTTCCCTGTGGTTACCATTAAAAACATCAGCCCCTTGTAAGCTTTCCTGATCCCAAGTTGTTAGAGTGACGTTGGCTCTTGTTAACAATTGTGCGTACCTTATAAAAGCTGTGTGGTTTTTTTCAAAAGAACACTGCTTGTTACCTTCACGGACATCTGACTTGTTCCATTCCATGAAATTTAAAACATGGGAAAACTCACTTGGGAATTCCAATTCTAATGATTCTTCAAAGTAAAGAAAGTGCTGTAGGACACAAACTCCATTCCCTTCATCTTAACATTGAACAGTGGTGTATCTGCCTGTACTGTGTGGTAGTTAAGTATTAGAGCTCGGGGCTGCTACATGGGACAAGTTTCACACACAAATGCAGAAATACATATATACACATATACCATATTTAAGTTGAATTCTAAAAGATACATTTTCATCTGCTTCTGCAAACAGAGCTTTTAACTACTTAGCCTCGAGACCTCTTGGGTGCTTACGAATGAAGAAACTAATTGACAGCACGGGGGTTTTCAAAATCAACTGTCTCAAATCTTGATAGACTGAAAAGACTGTATTTTGATGTTGAAAAAATAAGCTGAAAGACTCCATCAAGGGGCCTGTTCTGTGGCATATCAAGTAAAGCCTCTTCCTGCTGTGCCAGCATACCATAATGGACGCCAGTTCAAGACCCGGCTGTTCCACTTCCAATCCAGCTCTCTGCTATGGCCTGGGAAAGCAGTGGAGGATGGCCCAAGTCCTTGGGCCCCTGCACCCACGTGGGAGACCTAGAAAAGGCTCCTGGCTCCTGGCTTCAGATTGGCCCAGCTCCAGCCCTTGCAGCCATTTAGGGAGTGAACCAGCAGATGGAAGACCTTTCTCTCTCTGTAACTCTACCTCTCAAATAAAATCTTTAAAACATTTTTAAAAAGGTGATTTCTGATTTCTTACATTTTTCCCTCTTTCAAATAAAACTGTTTAATCTTTGCCTGTTTTCCTCATTTTACAAGTGACTCATCTGAGACCGAGAAGTTACCCCTGGATTGCCAGACTCAGCAAATAAAAAAGGCATATTCAAGGCCAGCCATTTGTCATAGTGGTTAATATGCTGCTTGGAACACCCTCAGGCACACTGGAGTCCTGGATTCAAACCCAAGTTCCACTTCCTATTCCACCTCCCTCTAATGTAGACTGTAAGAGGCAGCAGCTGACGGCTCAAGAAGTTGGGTCCCTGCCACCCACCTGGGAGACCTGCCTTGAGTTCCCAGTTCCTGGCTTCAGTCACCCAGTCATGGTCCCCGCAGGCATTGGGGGAGTGAATCAGACAATGGGAGACCCCTCCGTTTCTGTCTGTTGTGTGCATGTTCTCTCTCTGCCTTTCAAATAAAATTAAAATTTTTAAAATATGTATTCAAACAGTTTATGGAATATATATGTATGTTAAAAATTCTGTTTTTCATCTATAATTCAAATTAACTTAGCGTTCTGTATTCTCTCTGGCAGCCCTACCCCTAAGGGCCTCAGCTAATGAATAAATGGAATCCCAATGCTAGAACTAGGAGCCCTGATAAACAGCCAGAACAATGCAAGCAGCATTCCCATTTCCCTCTCTGGTGCAGACCTACTCATAGCTAGAAAGCAAAAGGCTATGTAAGGTGGCCTCTCTTCCCTAGAATCCAATGGAAAATTATCATAAATTTGGAAAAGAGGAGGCCATGTCAGTGCAACTATCCCAGCAAAGTACAACCCAAGAGCATGGTTCTCAAGCCTAGTCACATGTTAAAATTGCCTGAGGAGCTTTTAAAAATCTTACCAGTGCCCTGAGATTCTAATTTTAGTGGTGTGGGATGGAGTCTGGGAAATGGGCCTTTTTTTTCCCCCCAGAATATTCTCAGATAATCTTAACGTGTAGCCTGATTTGCATGATGAACCATTGACCTAAAGCTGAGAAATATCCCAAGAAATCTTTATTTACACAATAGTTTGGTCTATATTAAAGTGGGGGCATGTGTGTGTGTGTGTGTGTGTGTGAGTATGTGCTTCTCAAAGTTCTGTATTTTCTGTATCTCAGAGAAGTGTTCAAAATGGCCACTTCAGTCATGCAGGAGGATTCACTGAAGGGAGAACATTTTGCTGGTATTCATTTTACCCTCATTCTGACCTTAGTTCCTAGTCACTTCTTAGCCATTATACTTTGTAGTCCATGTCCTGAAAAATCCATTCTAAGTATACAAATCATATATCCCTTAAAAACAGAAGAGTGAAGAGATTATCCCATCTAATGCTACAGACTGCTCCAGATACCCCAGTTACCTGGGGTCAGACATGGAGTCTCTGCCCTAGGATTCATCCCATGGGTTTAGATGAAAGACTCATTCAGTCTTATGACTTCCCACGGAGAGATAAATAAAGAAGCACTCTGAATGTTTTCATTATTGTCATTATATTTATGGCCCTGGTTAGAGAAGGGTCAAAAAGCCACAACCACATCTTCCTCTGTCTCACTATTATTATTACCAAAAAGACATGGCAGTAAATGTATAATAGCAGGATTTCTCAACATGGTCTAAAAAGACAAGATAAAGAAGCTAAGTTACCTCTGCCCTAAACCATGGTTGCCAACTTCTCATTCCTGACGTAATTTATGTGGAAAGCAATTTATTACCTTACTTTGCTGTATCTGTTCTCAAACCATGCTATCTTTCAACACCAGCTGAACTTGACATTTTTAAATCATTTTACCACCTCATGCCATACAAAGTCCAAAATAAATGATCTCTAACTCGCAACTCTGAGGATCCATGTGGCTCGGGGTCAAGCCCTCTTCCAGAGGGTCACTGTTATATAATGCTTATTGAGGTCATTTTACACAATTCTTCATCCTCCCATTCCAGAGTGCATGTGGGATCAATGCAGCCTCTGGCAGCAACACTGTTCTCTTAGAGGATACTTGTTCAGGACTGGTTTTCTTAACCTTAAGGAGTCCCCACTTCATCAAAAGTTAAAAAATTTCATACAAATAAAGTAAAAGATAGAGCCAAATCTAGCCAATTGCATCTATCCGGGAATGACGACAGGGCATATTTTTTTTCCATATATTAAAGGGCTGGGTGCTCAATGAGACTAACACCTGGAAACCCTAGGCGCGAGACAAGTCAAACATATGACAAATAAGTCTGAGTCATGTCAATATTTCCTGTCTCAGTGACCAACAAAACCATGTTAAAACCAGTCCCAGCTCCTTTTTGAAGTCTGATTCTATCCCCTACATGAAAAGTCAGGTAAGAATGCTGATCAGCGATGCAAGATTACTAATTCTCATTGGGCAATCATCCCCATTAGTCAAAAAACAACCTTGCCAACAAGGAGGCTCACATCTTTGCAGCAAGCTGCCATCAAGAACTAGCTGTCAAACTCTAAGGGTAATAGGAATGTCTTCTAAAGGCCAAACTCCACCATTCATCTGCCTGACTCTTTCACAGATCTCCAGCCTATGTCTGTGACCACCGTCTTGCTCCTGGCATTGTCAGCACAGTCCCTTTGATAATTCCTCTCTCAGTTCCCTTGGAAAACACCAAAATGTTCCCAAGAGGGGAAGAATTATCTTTTTAAATATTAGTTGCATTTAAAAGGAGAGACCTCAGGCTATTTAATTCATGGCTGAGGTGGTCTCATTCATTCCACCTCTAAGGGTTGAGATTTGAACTAATGATCAAATGGGCCAGCCATACAGGGGAGGAGTTCTGTACCTCCCTCAGCTGTGAATTTCACTCCTGAAGTCAAAAGCACAACTCAGGAACCAACAGGCTGGCTCTCTCCAATGCCCTCTCAACCAACCATTCCAGTGCTGTGACTGTTATATTCAAACAAAAGAGGGTAACAACCACTTTGTCACGCACAACCCAAACAGGGCCAACACCATCAGGATGTCCAGAACCAGAACACAGTGTCCTTGCTTCAGATTTGAAGAAACATTAACTAGAGGTCACCATGTGACATAGCAATAGAAGTACCTGCAGCTGACACAGGCTCCAGGGAGCCGTGGATCAGATGGGCCAACTCTCATCCACAAGCAACAGCACAAAACCCCTTTCTTCCTCTGTCCTGAGGCAAAAAGTGAGTCTGTCTCATCTGTTGACCAAGACTGCTGTTACTTTCCAGCAAAACCATGATCTATCTTCCTTTGTAAATCCTATTCCTGACACACCTCAAACCATCTGCCTATTCTTTTTTGGGTTAGCTTGGGGCTGTTGGCAAATGTCTGTCACTACCCATAAGTGGAATATTTTTTAGCAAAGGGCATGCTGCTTCTAAAGGCATGTTGCCACGGCTGCGGAGTGTTCTTAAACAATCTCCCTGGGTTCTTCTTCTAAACCCAATATGCCTTCAGTAACTTGCAGTATGTCAAATGAAGGCCAAGAGAGCAAGAGATACAAATGCAACCACTTGGGTTTGAAATTTGCAGTATGTTTGCACGTGCTCTCAGTCAATACAAGGAATTGGCTGGAATTTATTAATAAAATCCTAAGTATCAATGTGAGGGAAGACAGCCTCTGTTTCAGATTCAGACTTGCAAAGAGTTTTGGAAAAGTGATTCAGTCTGAGTAAAGAGAACTTCCACTATTCCTTGTCCCCATGGAGCTGGGCCAGGGTTCTGACCAAGGTACTATACGCTGGTTCTCCTTTATCACTTTGCCATCGTCCTCTTTTTCAAAACAACAGAGGAGTGGAAAAAGACCTTAGAACCCCAACTTTGATGGATGTGTATCCATCCATTCACATTGCACAAACACAGAGGAACAAACATGAGAAAAAATTGCTCACATCATTAGTAATCAAGAAAATATGGAATAAAATAACAATGAGATCACTGTTGCCCCCCCAAATGGCAAAGATTAACAACAATTAAAATATTTAGTAAGGGTGTGGGGAAATGGGTATTCTTTGCACTGTTGGAGAAAGTGGAAATTTGTACAACTCTCCTGGAGGCATTTTGGCAGTATTCAGTAAAAATCTTTGATATATACCAATTGTTTCAATTCCAGGCCTCTCTACTAGAGATACCCTAGCATGCACATGCACACACACACACACACACACACACACAAATGTGAATACAAAAAGCACTCAGAGTATCACTGCGTCACCACATCCTATTAGTAGGGAAATGGCTAAGTAAACTACAGTTTATCTACCCAATGGACTATTATATTGCTATCCAAAAGAATGAGTCAGCTCAACATCCTCTGACATGAAAAGATGGCTAGATATATTGCCAACCAAGACAGCAGTTAATAGAATGTTAATGGGCTCCAATTTATAGGAAAACAATGGCATATTTAGGTCTATAACAAGACATGGCAATGGAATTCTTTGTTGGCTTTGTCTCAGGTCCCAAAAGACTTGAAACAAAGCAATAGGCAATCAGTGCTCTCTTGTTCCACACTAGAACACTGGGACATGATATCGAAAGGAGGCATTAGCTATAACCATCAGCCCATCACCAACCTCAAGAACATAAAACAACTGAAATTGAAAGGGTCAATAGAGAATTTTGTTGGAGTAATATTTTGCATTTGCTGGTGTCTCTACCTTTACCTGTATCTGAATAAGAGGCATTTCAAGAGATCTCTGAGAATGCAGTAATGTGTAGGGGTAAAGACCGGCACCTGACCCAGCACCAAAGACTGTCTACTGATAAGAAGCTGAATCAAGCCACACGCAGAGGCCCAGGCAGAAGACTGAGCAAGAGAACATCCGCATTCCCCAAGGGCAGCATGCAAGGGAGTCAGCCAGGATCATTTTGCAAGGGGCCTGTCTGTGGAGACACTGTCAGCACCCCACTCATGTCCTTGCCATCTCCTGATCACGCTCACCACACCTGCTCCAGGGGTGAGCTTTCACTCTCCTAGGTCAGCACCTGCATCTTTCATGACAAGAAGCCTTCAAGTTGCCAGAATCCACCATGCACACAGCCAGCCAGACGGCACGGGGCTTGAAGGGATTGGGGGAACTGTTAAGGAGCGCTCAGGAAAGTTAGAACAAGCATGCGAATCATACTGACAGAGAAAGCAGGGGAAACGGTTTTCTACCCACACTCTGTGGAGCTCTGCTCTTTCTGTATGATGTTAACAACTGCACTGAGAACACTTCAAAAAGTTCACGGAAACAGAATGGGTTCTCAAAATATATATATATGTTTAAGGTCATGGATATGCTAATTACTCTGATGTGATCATTACACTGTGTGTGTATATATATATGTAATATCAAAATTAGTATCAAAACATCACATTGTACCTTACAAATTATGTACATTTTGGGGTGCAAATCAAAATTAAAGATGAAACAGGAAAAAATACTGAGGCCTACACATACACACACTTACAAGTTCATTGGCCCCCAAAAATTTAAATTTAAATCCATGCATAACTTTTTTCATAATACACATTTTCCAAGGACTTTTTGAAGACCCTGCCTACACCAGAAGAAAGGTCTGGAAGTTTCTTCCTGAAGCCAGTTGTGATCTCTTGAGAGCACAATGTGGTTAGGGAATGAACAAATAGGACTTGCTCACTTTTTCTGTACACTTCTATAGTGTTGGATGTACTTTAAATGTTTTATTTTCCTCTATTTGAAACTCAGAGGGGAAAGAATGTGTGTGTGAGAGCGAGAACGAGACACAGAGCTGGGCCAGGCTGAAGCCAGGAGCCCGACTCCATCTGGGTCTCCCACATGGGTAGAAGAGATGCAAGCACTTGAGCCATCACCTGCTGCCTCCCAGGATGCATGACCAGGAAGCTGGACTGGAAGTGAAACAGCAAGGACTCGACTGGCTCTTCAATATGGGATGTGGGCAGACATTGCATTGCAAGAAGCAGCTTAGCCTACTGCACCACAATGCCCATCCCTATTGTTGGATTTTTTTTTTTTTGAAAAACAAACATATACTCTCATCTTTCTCTGCAAACAAAAAGTTAAAATACACATACACACAGTATAAAAATTCAGAAAAGAAAAAGCAAACATTCCATAAATGTAATTCTGTTGTTCCCAGACCCCACCTCTGTGAATATGTGGAGAGCTCTCATTCCCATCCTTTTCATATAATTTGCTTTAAGGAGACAGATTCTCACATGCACAAGCAATCTAGTGAAACCAAACAGGGCAGCATTCAAAGGGTTGTTTACCACCTTCCCCAGATGCTCTGTGGCTCTTTTGGCCATATGAGTATCTGGGTATAAGTGCAAAGAAAACAGATTTAACACCTACAAGATCTTCCTTACGTAGCTCAAAATGTTCACAATCAAGATGGTGACAAAAATCAACAGTTCGACATTTCATGCGCTGCCTCTGGTCTGTAGCAAGACAGACAACTAGACAACCTGAATTTCCTGAACCTCTTACGAAAGCAGAAATACATATTCCTCACCTAGGTGAGTACTTAGCTCAGATTTGTCAACCTGTGGGGAGCAACCCGGACTGGACTGAGTTACTGGAATTAAGACTTATTCTATGCATCTGCTCTCCCACAATATGGCGCTGGGAGAGGAGGCAACATCTTCTACCCAGCTGCCTCTCACCAACTTGACAAGCTGCAGGACCTGCTCCTGATTGGAGGAGAGCAGCGTACTCGGCGTGTGGGTAGCCGAGTTAGGATTGGCGGAGGAGGACTATAAAGGAGGAGAGAGACGGCATGCACCAGGAACACCTGAGGAACATCTGAGCAGCCCCCGAGAGAGTCGGCCGGCGGTGTGCCGCTCCCCTGCGGAAGTGGGGAATGTGGCAGGGGGAACCGCCCTTCCACGGAGGTGGAAGGGACGGTAGCCAACCCGGGAAGAACCAGCAGCAAACCCGGGGAGGGCCGAGCAGACAAAAGAACAGCGCAGGGTCCTGTGTCGTTCCTCCACGAAGATGGGGAGCGACATCAACCAAGACGTACTAAGTCTGTCCAGAAATTGCCTTTGGGCCTCAAACACCTTAAGGAAAATTCAAGAGAAAACTCCAGCTCCTTTTTTGAGATTTACTCAAAAACTGAATCTGTTGCAAATTCATCTCCTAAAACACAAATCCACAACCTGAGACCCTTCCCAAACGAAGCGCGTGCTGCACATGTGGAAATGGCCTCCTCTCTTGTTTTCAACCTTCCCAGGAACCAGAGAGAAATTTCAGTTTCTAAGCTTTGAAGCAGCAGAACAATGAACAATTGTTAGCCTACGGATGGCAGATGAAGTCTATTACTACACAATGGAAAGTAAGCCGCGCTGTCTTGAGCTTGTGTTTACTATAGGGGTTTGGAGGGTAAAATGATACGGTAGCGAGGGAGGCTGCTGTCCTACCTAGTAAAAACCTCTGGGAAACCCTCAGCACCAAGGGTAGCACCCAACTCTTCTCTGTTTTTCCTCTGGATGAGTATAGGTCTGCGTAATTACATGTAATTTTCCGAGTCTGTCTTCATGAATGAAACTTCTCACCAACTTCCACCAAAACCCTCTAACAAATCAAATGAAGACCAGATCAACAGAAAAACCAGTGCTGTGCAAATACACAGTAAACATCTTCATTTTCTTCATTTAATGGCAAACCAAAATTCTCAAAGAAGTGACAATTCCATGATCCAGCAAAACAGCAGTAGAACACACAAACATTCTCTTGGCTTAGACTATGAAAACTTTCTTCAAGGGTAAATTAAACTGCACTGAAACTCTGAAACCAACGATGGCAAAGTGTATTTTTTCTCATATTTGTTGAAAGCCAGTTATATACTCAGAGTAACCCCAAACTGAAACTGGCGCTTAACTCCGGTTTCCTTTTAGAATTTTTTTCTTAAAAAAAAAAGAAAGAAAATGCTTTCTAGACTTCAGACTTTACAATACAGCTTTCAAAACAAGATTCCAGGGGCTATTTGGATGTTGGCTGCTGCTTACAAAACAATGCTAACAAGTTGAGTAAATGAATCAAAACCAGACAGATTCCTTTTCCCTTCAATAATGGGTGTTGGCTGGGGGTTGGGTATAGGGAGAATACTCCCGAAATACATGTGAATATTAACAAAGCATGGTGGTCTGAATGAAAATTGAAGAAATGCCTTCTGACAGTCCACTGGGCCGATTTTCAAGGAGGTGATGGAGAGGAGGAGATGTGACCGCCAAAGGGCCCTCCTGTGCCCAGCCTCGCAGTCATCGGATGTCTCTCCCCAGCTTCAGAGGTGAGAAAATGAAACTCAAGGAATCTGAGTCACCTTCTCTAAGTCATTCAGCCAGTAAGGCGCCCGGAAGGGTACCTGCATCAGGAGACTGCACTTTGCCTGTGTCCTTGTTACATGGGAGAAATGGTTTCCTTCAGTGTGGGTGATGTAACGGTGCTACAGTGAGGCAATTTTGGAGCACTGCCCCAGTGCAATGCTGTACCTTGTCATGGCCACCACCTGTGCTGGCTTAGATAGTGACGACAGCATAAGCGGAAGTAGGGAGTATTGCCTGTATTTAACTTAGGGCCATTTTGCATTAATATCACAACTCCAAGTTATTCATTTTGTGGCAGGCCCGTGCTAAGTGCATCTCAAGCACTAAGTTATTAATCCTTGAAATGACCTTATGAGTTTTGTAGTGTACGTATCCTTATTTTATACCTTAGGAAAATGCAGCTTGGAAAGGGTAAGGAATAGCCAGAGCCATGATTCTTTTCTTTTTAAAGACTGATTGATTGATTGATTGATTTGAAAGGCTGAGAGAAAGAGAGAGAGGTCTTCCCAAATAGTTGCAACAGCTAGGTCCAGTTTGGGCTGAGGTCAGGGGCCAGGAGCTCCATTCAGGTCTTCCATGTGAGTAGCAGGGGCCCAAGTGCTTGAGCCATCCTCTGCTGATTTTCCAGGCACATTAGCAGGAAGCTGAATCAGAAGTGGAGCAGCCAGGACTCAGAGTGGCATTCCAATATGGGATTCTGGCATCATAAGCAGTGGCTTAATCCACTGTGCAATGCCAGCCCAAGATCTACAATTCTAAGCCAGCTGGTTGGATTCCTCTGGGTCCCAGGGCACATGCTCTTAGCCACTTCAGCAAACTGAAGGGGCAACACCATTCATGTATCCTAAAGTCAAGTTCAAGATGACGTTACCCCCAGAAAGTAAGTAGCAGTGGCCTCTCCAGGTATGTGACCCTCACTGATAGCAGTTCCATGCATTCAGTCATGATCCAGCAAATATTAACCAAGTGCCAACGATATGTAAGACTAGAGAGCTATAAAGAGTGCAGAGATGTAGAAACCCTCGTCCTTAGGAAACACACAACATACCAGCCTTAAGTTGTACACATCTCAGATTTACTGGGTTCCGGATTTCCCCATGGCCTTCTGCTGCCCTTTGTTTTTTTCAATTTGCTTATTGTTACACTAACTTCTTTTAGACAAATCCAACTTTGTGGCCCAAATTAGTTTGTACCAGAAGACTAGTGACCCTCATGAAAAGAGACCACTTAAAACCAAGGACCTGGGGCCAGTGTTGTGGTATAGTGAGTAAAAACTGACACCTGCAACACCAGCATCCCATATGGGCAACAGTTCGTGGCCTGGCTGTTCAGCTTCAATCAGCTCCCTGTTAATGGACTGAGAAAACCAGCAGAAGGCTGCTCAAGTGCATGAGCACCTGCCACCCATGGGGGTGAACAGGAAGAAGCTCCTGGCTCCTGGCTTTAGCCTGGCCCAGTGCTGCCCATTGCAGCCATTTGGGAAGTAAACCAGTGGATGGAAGATCTCTCTCTCTCTCTCTCTCTCTCTCATTTCAAAATAAACAAATGAATCTTTAAAAAAATAAAAATAAAAAACAAAGGCATCTTGGCACTCATGGAACATTAGAATTTGAAGGGATCCTAGAGATGGAGTCTGTGCTGATGAGAGCAGTCTAACTACTGTAACAAACAGGCCTAAGAGTTTGCTTCCTGTTCTCACACAACCAAACGTGTGCTTTCCTGGTTGTGCCATTCTCCTCCAAGTGGTGACACATGGGGAGCCGGGCTCTTCTGCGCCTTGGCTCCACCACCTCAACGAAGGATTTCAAGACTCCTCAGCCTGTACCCAAGCAGCAGACAGAAAGAAGGGAGAAACTTCTAGAACAGGGCATCAGTCTAGCAGTTAAGATGCTCACATCTTTTTTGGGTTAAATTCCCAGCTTTGGCTCCTGACTCCAGCTTCCTGTCAATGTAGACTTTGGCTCAAGTAATTGGGTTTCTGTCACCCATGTGGGAGACATGGATTGAGTTTCTGGCTCCCAGCTTTGGCCTGGGCCAATCCCAGCCATTGCAGATACTTGGATATTGAACCAGCAGATATAAACACTCTCTTTCTCCTAACTCTTTTTCCACCTAATTCTTTCTTCCTCCCAGGAGAAAGGAAGAAGTACTGTCCTAAATATCTCTGCCTCTTCCTCCCCCTCTTTCTGTCCCTCTGCCTTTCAAATAAATAAATCCTTTTCCTTTAAAAAAAAAAAAGGAAACCAAGTGGCAGCAAATTATAGATACAGATATGTGGCCTGCTTTATCCACTTAACATGACTAGTATTTATATGCATTTTGGAGAATATTTTTAAAAGGTCTATTTATCTGAAAGGCAGAATGACAGAGAGAGGGAGGGAGGAAGAGAAAGGAAGAGAGAGAGAGATCTTTTGTCCACTAGTTCACTCCCCAAATGCCTGCAACAGCAAGGGCTGGGCCAGGCCAATGCCAGTAGCCACAAATTCCATCTACGTCTCCCATGTTAGGGACAGGTACCCAAGGACAGTTACCCCAGGTGCTTTAGCAGGAAGCTAGATCAGAAGAGGAGATGGGACTCAATCACAGCCACTTTCATAGTGGATGCAGGCATCCCAAATGGTGGCTTAACCGGCTGTACCACTATACTGACCCAAGAATATTATTTTTAACAGCTGCATAGTATGCTGTCACATGAACATATTAAAATGTATCCAACCATTTCCTCTAGAGGAACATTTAGGTATTTTCCAATAATGTGCTATATACATTTAAGTGCCTCCCTATGATGTACTATATAAATTATTCTCCTACAAATGTCCTTTTATGTACATTTTTAGCATTATGACAAACAAAAAACTAAGAGGTGTCACGAGAGCCAAAGGACTACAGCGCCATGCTCTCACTCTGCACTCCCTGGGTCAAGTCCTACGACTCACAGATAAACTATTCTTTAATATCTGTGTTTCCATGAAATGGGTTTGATGGTAGTGCTTGCCATGAAACCCACACCAAATGGGTTTATGTTCTTTGTGCTTTATTGCGTTTGCATTCCCTTGTAAGCAAACAACAGTAATCTTGCATCTGAGAGCGAAACTTGCTTCTAGGAAGCAAAACACCGCTACTCAGAGGCCAACACTTCTGGTGAGATTTAAAGCACCTACTGCAGAAAAGCACCCAGTGCATGGTAGGCATTCAGTAAGCATTAGAGTAACATCTTTAAAACTGGGTAGTGAACACACATTCTCATGACACGCGCGCGCACACACACACACACCTGTAACTCCATACCATGATCGGCCTTTGTGATCTATGATGTCTTTATTTTACCTTTATTTTTCCTTATTGATTGGGCTACCTAGTCCTTGTTCTATTATTTTTGTTCTCTCTGGCACATACTCCAGTTTTGTTACCTTTTGCAGATAATCTCTTCCTATAGGTTCCAGCAAGCCTATTCTTTCTGACACCCTATGTAATGCATCCAGCAAGTGTCACTAAAGCTTGTATTTAACTTCAAGAAATTTTCAAACTCTCCCTTTCCAATTCAACCCAATGGTCTGTCTGTCCCATTATTTTCAAGTGTCACCCACAGGAATAGTGTCTCACTTGTCAACTGCCATCAGCTGACCAAAACCTGACTGTGGGTCAACCTTCTTGGGGAGTACAAAGAAACGATACAGCACACAATAAAGAAACCCACCTGAGTTCTTTCCCCCCTTTCCAGACATGGCTCAATAAAAATGTCATTGGCCACAGGAGACGTTTCCTAATTCAACTAAACAACCATTCTTCCTTCTATCTTTAGGAATACTAACAGTTTACTGGGTTTTGAAAAACTCCATGGAGCTCCTGGCCTGGAAGGGAGATGAAAGGAAGTTACGGATGAGCAGTGGAGCAATCAAGCTGGGTGGGAGCCCTGAGTCACCTCTGCAATCAGTATGTTCCAAACCCTGATGAGAACCATAAGGAAGCACTTACCACACAATTTGTCACGATAATTTCCAAGTGGCTCAGGGTGATCCTGGCACCTTTCATCTCCGCAGTGCCAGGGGAATACTTGAAAGCCCTTTAATTGTTGAACACTACCATGGTTAGAACAGAGCCTGTCTATATTATCAAATATGGTTTAAATGAGCCTCAAAAACCAGGGAAGAGATTTCTGGAGAAGACGAAACAGGCACACACACAAAACCCACCTCTGTGATAAACCCAGATGAAAAGGGGATTAGATCCCATCCGTCCTTTCATGGGAGAAAATTGGTCTCTTTTAATCTTAGGAATGTATTTGTTTTCCTTAGCAGCAAGCTTAGTTACACATTTCCAACTCATTAGTATTAATTCCTCTTCTTACTAGAGCCTGACCAGAACGAATTGTGTTCTAAGGAATCTTAGCAATGAAATCCAAATGGAGTTTTGCCCACCAGCCTACAATAATCAGTATTACTCCTATGAGACCATGTCTAGACTTTTAAGGAAAGTTAGGGAAGATGTCATCCTTGATTGGCTGCTGTGTTTTTTGAAATTTGAGAAGCTAGATAACTCTGCTGCCCCTTTTGATAACCGTGGGAGTCTCAGAGCAGGACTCAAAACTGGGGAATAAAGTAGATATAGATCTTGTCAACTCCAGGATCGTGACATCAAGATCAAATTTCTTGGTATGCATGCTTTTAGAACTGAGAATTTTATAATCTTAGATAGATGCCTATTGATGTCTTTGCTACATGACTTCTTTGTCTGAATCTTATTTTATTTTGCTTTAATAGTCTAGAAGCTTAACAAATAAAGTATTTTTATTTGAGGGCAATTAGCACTAATTGAATCGTATATATATCTTAATGCTGACCATTTATCCCATTCTTTGATCAAAAATGAGAAACAGAGGAAGAGGAGGAGATAAGATGTAAAATAGGTAGAGGCAGGCAGGAAGGAGCGAAAGAAGGAAGGAAGGAAACAGATGGGTGGGAGTGTTAAATCTCCCATAGTATCTGAATGAAAATAAGGTAGAGACTAGAAAAGCTTAAACTCTGTTCCCATTAAGGCCTCCAATTCTCAGTAGATTCTGCTCTTAGAGGCACAGATGAATAAAGTCTACCCCACCCTTAGCCAGTCTCCCTCAAATCCAGCAATCCTTACAAAATATGATCATGATCAAGAAGAGTTCTGTAGGGCTCCTGAGATGTGTCCATGTTGCTGAGCATATCAGATTAATGCAGACTCACATTTCTCATAAGGGGACAGGGTAGCATCAAAGAGTACACAAGCTTGGGAGTGAAAACACATGCAAACAGACCAAGTCATGCCTACAACAGACTGTGCCTACCTTGGTCAAGCTGTCCTCCACATCAGAGGCCTTTTCCACCTCAGGCAAATTTACCAGACAATCCTTCAGGGTCCCCCCTCACTGAGAAGTCCAGGTCAGGCTTAATAACCGATTCCCTTCTCAAGTTTCCTTCCCAGTAGAATTGAAAAAGAATACATACTCGAACAGTATGGTATTTGGAATACCATAGAAAGTAAAATCCACATTCTATTTTGAGGTGTAGAGTCTCAAAATCAAGTTTTCAAGTGTCTATTGTTTCTGCTACCAGGATGCAAGGTTCTATGAAACCAGAATCTTGCTCCAAGAGAAAAAATTATTTGAGCTTCAAAATGAGAACTCACTTGGGTTGGATTCATACTGAGTATTTTGGTCATGACCAGCCCTGCATACATCCCCTGAAGAATCTGTCTTGTGACCTTGCAATTTAACCTTGATACCCCAGAATTAGGGAGGGATAAAAGTAGGAAGGCAAGGTTTGGATAAAATGAGGGAAATCAAGGAGCCTCAAAACATATCCCCCTTAGCCTTACAGTCTGACTTCTACCAACTGTCACCCACTTAACCTTATTATTTGGAGAGACACAAGACAGGAAGGCTCCAGAGTGAGACATTTCCTTGTTCTGAGCACCCTTCTAGTTCCTCCAACAGACTTGGGGGTGGAATGACAGACACAGCAATGGCTACACCTATCGAAGTAGACTGAGCCTGAATAGGAGAGGACACATCCAGAAATGTAGTAGGAGCTTGTTACGAAGCAGCTCTTCCTCCCTGAAGGAAGCTCAAACAACAGCTCCAGGAAATCAGTTCTGAGAAATCACTGTGCATTCGTTCCCGGGTTTCGGCACAAAAAAAAAAAAAAAAAAAAAAAAAAAAAAAATCACTGTGCAGTCCTCTATGTGTCAGATGTGACTATTGCTCCAAGCATCATAAAAAGTTGCATTAATTGTCCACAGTTGATTTCCTTTGTGAGGTTGGCGTCTTCCCTACATGTCAAGTGAATAGGGACCAGCAGATATCCTGATGGTCAGAGAGAAAGGCAGAGACAAGTGTTCGACCTAATGGTTAAGATGCCAACTGAGTCACCCACATCCCATGTCGAAGTGCCAGGATTTGACTCCCACCTCTGCCCTTGATTCCAGCTTCTTCCTAATGTGCATCATTTGGAGGCATCGTGTAATGGCTCAAACAGTTGGGCCTTTGCCTCCCAAGGAAAAACTGGAATGAGTTCCCAGCTCCTGACTTCATCCTGGAGCTGTTGTGGACATTAAGGGAGTGACCCAGCAGATGGGAACTCTCTTGTCTCTGTCTCTCTCTCTCTCTGCCTTTCAAATAAGTAAATACATTTTTTTAAAGAGGCAGGAGACCATATACACTGAGAATGCCCTCCAAACTGCAAATAACAAATAGAAGTCCTGGTTCTTACGATGACAGTGGTTAAAATGCAGCAAAGAAAATGCTCACACAGATTGGAAGGCTGCTCCCAGCTGAATCACACAAAGTTGCAGCATGTTTGTTGTAGAAACAATAAATATTTCAGCTTGCCAAGAGATAAGAGTGTCTGATAGGCAAATAACAAGTTTTTTTAAGGTTTTTCAAATTAGCATGCTCAATCTTTTCCTTTGGCTGACAAAGCTGAAAGGCAACTGATACCCAGAGAGAAGAAATGCCCAAGGAAAAAGCCAAGTTTCTTGTATTTCTCTCCTAATTGATACCTCAAGCTTCTCTATAAGGAACAAAGCTGCAAGTATACACTTGGCTTTCTCTTTTCATGTTCATGATCCCACAAGAGCTAAAAGACTAGCCCATCCTGCAGAAGGTTTTGCTGGGATTTGTTAGGACTTTGCCTAGAAGCCTGGGTTTTGTACATGGACTGTTTTGGTGAATCCCCATATCTGGGAAGCCAGGCCCATGATCGGTGAGAACAGTCAACATTTCCTATCGGCAGACTCCTAGGTAGTCCTCCATGGTGGAAATCCTGAGTAGTTCCATGGCACCACCCTGTTTTCCAGACCAAGGGATGAGGACAGAAGTCGACTAAGACATGTATCCATCACCAGCAGTGTCAGAGAGTGCCAGAGAGCAGGGCCTTGGCCCTCTCTCCCTGGACCACACCTACCAGCCTGCTCCTTGGCAAGATTCCTGGCAGCTACGTCAGCTCTATTTGATGCAGGCTCATCTCCACCACCAGAGACTTCCCATAAAGATCTCTTCCACTCCTTTCTCCCAGAAAATAGTCAGGACTGAAAAGTTCACGAATCTCCTAGGAGTTCCTCAGATCTTCAGAGTAGGATGTTAACCACCCCCAACACCCTGAAGAACTGGGCGGGTAGGCAGGGAGGCTGCTGGATGCTGGAATAGGAGAGTAACCTGCTCATTTTCTCTTCTTCTTGCCCCCTAAGAAGTAACAGAGTAACAGCACAAGCTCTTCCTCTTTGCTACCCCAGCAACCAAGCAGGTGTGGCCAGGAGGCAGAAAATTCCCAGCTATGCACATTATCACGCCCTCCTCCCAGGCACCAGTGAAAGATTTGTCAGGAGAAAAAAAAAAAAAACTACAGTTGTTTGTTTTTTTAATATTTGAGGCAAATTTATATTCATGTTATACTTTAACAGGGATTCTTAGGGAAGCAAAGACGAGGATAAGGGACCGAGCTACGCAGATTTTGGGGGGAGTTGGATGACTGTCAACTTGGCAAATTAAAAGCACTTGTATTGGGCCCGGATCACTTTCTGTTGCTCCCTCCTGCAGCCACATGTGGTAGAGTTTTCACTTTTTATGATAATCCTTCATGGGAGAAGGACAAAAGCTGTGCTTGAGCTTTTGTTACAACTTAATGAAGTTTTGGGAAAAGGAATCAGATCCTTCCTCTGGCGCTCAGATGCTGCATCTTTGTAAACAGTGAGGCGAGGGTCTTTGGAAGATTTATAGGAAATGGCAATTGGCAGAGCAAACCTTAGCTCCTAGTCTGGCCTCCATAAAGCTCAGCAACACTGTTGGGTTTTAGACCTCTCAGAGAAATGGTATTGAAAACAAACGTGAAATCAACACTGTTGAGACTAATGCCAGCCAGGGCCTCCAAAGTTTATCAACTGGGTTCACCTGCCTCCCCAAGGAAGAGAGTGAGTCTGGGTCAGCTTCAACCACACTGTTTCCAGAGTCCTTTCCCAAATCCTGCGTAATTTGTCCCTGAATAAAAGGCTTGCAAAATCTCTTACTCCGAGCTGGCAGTCATGCAAAGAATTTCAATTCAAAGCCAAAGAAGAAGCAAGAAAGGGTCATTTTCTGCATGTCACGCAGTAAACTTGATACTGATGCTTGTCAGAGGAGAGACCGCCACAGCCGCAGCAGCAAGTATAGGCAAGGCAGCTCCACAAGTGTCTCCGGTTACCAAGAATCAAGTAATTCATAGCGGGTGGCCAGACTAATTACGAGTTTGAAAGGAAAGAAATGAGAAGCAACATTCCTCAAGACTGGGGTTTTGTAATAACAGAATATAAAGTCCTTATTTCAGACTTTATTATAGGGAAGGAAATGATTAATTATCAAAAGCCATCATCATCTGGGAAATATAAAAGCTCCAAATGACTATCTCATGGACCTTCCTCTTAGAATCTCCTTCTTGTTATACCCAATATGAAACAACTTACAGGTGAATGGGCCATTTAAGCCTCCTCAGGGCAAGGCCCTCCTCAGCATTCCCTGCTGCAGGAGTTGCGAATGAAGAGCTGTGCACAGGATTTCACTGAATGAAAGAGAGTTTGTGCTTCTCAAGTCACACCCAGCCTTCCCCTCTCCCCATCAACCCCTTTCATTCAAAGTCGATGGCTTGTCGCTTTACGCTGTCAATCTTCAAATACTCATCCTCTAACCATGATGGGGAAATGTCAAGTTCTCTGTAGAGGGGCGAAAAGGTTCTCAATTATGCATCTAAATGCACTCGTTGCACAAAAGAGCCCCAGTGCTGATCTCCCCCGGTCGGCCTTGAGCAACACACTCTGGCCCTTACCACGCTGAGGACAAAACAGGCACACATAAACCCTGCAGCAGCTCCTGGCATGGCCCCGGTCAGGCCACGCATTCATGCCGGGAGTGTGGAATTTCCCTGTCACATAAAACCATGGCAGGGTCAAGAGGCAGATACCCTCATCAAGGAGCAGAGCAGGACCTTTCAGTGTCTTCTCTCTGGCTTCGAAGCCGGGGGAGGTGAAGTGGCCCTGCAGGTTTCAATGGAATGAAATGTCCAGGCTAAGTAACTTCATTCCACAAGGGCATCTTCTAGCATCAACAAAGCAATGAATAATAAATGTGTGCTGACTACCTACTCTGTGTCAGACACTGTGAGACGAGCTTGTCAGAAATACACAGAAATGGAATGCAGTCCTGTTTCCCTGCAGGGAGATGAGGCACAACAAAACGTGGTGACACTGGGCATCCCATGTACAATGGCTGCATATCCAAGAGTCATTATCTCTTGTCCTTCCTAAGAAAACTTTGATTTTGTCCAAGTGTAGGTGGCCATATGTTTTCCTAAAGGCCAAACTTTTACATGGACCTAGGAGATGAATCTTCATTGATCAAAACCAATAGTTCTAAATTCTGCCTGCATATTAGCATCATGTGGGGAGGGGCTTAAACTTGGCCCACCACCAGCCTCTGATTTAATTGGTTAAGAATGGATCCCAACAGCCAATCATTTTAAAGTTTTCCCAGAAAATTTCAATGTCCTGCCAGAACTGAGAACTATTAGTCTATATTTCCAAAATTCTTTAATTTCTTAGCTTAACATGGGCCACATGGTTCAGTTCAGATGAACAATGTCACAGGTATCTCTTGAGAGAATTCTAGGAAAATTTTGCTTAGGTTTAAAAGGACATATCTTTATGAAAGTGCTTTTGAAAGAACATCAAGTTTAAGCAAATGCAAAAATCCGGCAATGGTGAAGGGAAAAGTCAAGACCCAAAGGAAGACAGAAAAGAAAAATGGAAAAATGATGGCTCACAATAACACCACTGGACAGAGGAATTAACCCAAACTGCTACCTCTCTGCATCTGTACCAGTGGATCTAAAACTTGGTTGCCTACTGTGAACACCTCAAGTATTCTTTAAAACATCAGCTGAATGGGTATGAGCCCAGAGTAAATCATTTTAAGTGAAATAAATCAGGAACAGAAAGAAAAATATTACATCTTCTTGCTCACACGTGGAAGCTAAAAAGTTGACCTCATAGAAGCTGAGAGTAGAATGGTGGAGACCACAGGCCAAGAAGGGTAAATGAGAGGGGAGTGATGAAGAGAGGACAGCTAAGAGAAACAAGGATGAAGTTAGAGAGGCAGAATGACTTCTAGTGTTAAATTAAGTGTATGTTTCAAAATAACTAGTTCAGATGATTTTGAATGGTCCCAACACACAAAAAAATGATAAATGTTTAGATAATGGATGTGCTATTAATCACCCTAATATAATCACTGTATACTGTACCCCAAAATATGCATAATTTTTATGTCAATTTAAAAAAAATTTAGAGGATCAGACAAAGAGATCTTCTATCTGCCAGTTTACTCCACAAGTACCTAAAACAGCCTGGCCTGGTCCAGCTCAAAGCCAGGATCTAGGAACCCAATCCAGGTCTCCCATAGGGGTGGTAGGGACCCAACCACACCAGCCACCATATGTTGTGACCCAGAATACACACCAGCATGAATAATTGGGAGCTGGGGCTCAAATCCAAGCAGTCCAATATGAGACGTAAATGTTCCAAGCACCATTTTAACCATCATGTCAAATGCCCATCCCTAAGAAATGACAAGGTGATCTATTTAAAAAATAAAAACTATTCCTCTGCATTCAAATGGCCTCCATGTGAATCAGAGTTTTCTCAATATTGTACAACCTAAACAAAACCCAGCAATAAGTAGAGTGCTAAGGCTGGTGGGAGACATTGGCTGCCACCATTGACACCTGATTTCCAATGTTCATGGATATTCACAAAGAAAGGCTTACTGCACTCATCAATTAGCTAACAGCTAATTTGGATGAGTGCACACTTACTTTCAAAATACAACTCTTGCCTATTGGTGCTTTAGACAAAATGAGACTTCGTTTGGAAAAAAATAAAAACTCACTGTTAAAAAAAATAATTGAGAGCCACTGAATCAAATGCATCTCTCTCAGCCTACTGATGAACAACTTGGTCATGAGCACCAGAACACTGTCTCTCTTGGTTCTTTCCCCCATCACTAAATACTATAAACATTGACTTAGTAACTATTTATTGTGGATGATTATGTTCTCGGCAGCCTGCTTGATCCTATGGAGTTCAGCAAAGTAGAGTAAGACAGGATGACTTCCTCACTCCAGCTGTGACACTACTCTAGAAGAGTTTCCAATTATGATTAAAAGAAACAGACTTCCATGGATAAAGCAATGCAGGGATAGTGTAAATTGTTTTTTTAAAAGATTTATTTGTATTTGAAAGGAAGAGTTACAAAGAGAAGGAGAGAGAGAGAGAGAGAGAGAGAGAGAGAGAGAGGTCTTCCATCTGCTGGTTCACTCCTCAAATGGCCTCAGTGACCAGGGTTGGACTAGGCCAAAGTCAGGAGTTTCTTTTGGGTCTCCCATGTGGGTGCAGGGGCCCAAATATTTGGGCCATCCTCTGCTGCTTTCCCAGGTGCACTAGCAGAGAGCTGGATGAGAAGTGAAGCAACCAGGACACGAACCAGCGCCCATATGGGATGCCAACACCGCAGGCTGGGGCTTTAACCCACTGTGCCACAGCACCAGCCCAGGGACAGTGTAAATTCTTTTAAACTGTGTGAACTACACAAGGGCTACTTGAATCCAGAGATCAGTACTGGAATAATCCCTTGTTAAAGAAATGGAAAAAAAGGACAGGACTCAACATGTTTAGGATGTGATTTTTTTTTGAATAAAGACTTAGAGAATCATTTGTAAAATGCTTATCCTATACGTACCTTTGAGAACTGTTGAAACTAACTGTTGATTTCATTTACTGTGGGAAAATTCTAAGTCCTGCACATTTCCATTGGCCTGGTCTCCAGACCTTGGGATTCACCTTCTGATTGGACTAACGCCAACTGTAAACAAAGTGAAACTGACAGGAGCCCATTACATCCATCTAGAAAGGATTGTGCATTGCTCTTTCTCTTTTCTCCATGACAATGAGAGGCATGAAGATAGACATGATAACAGCAAAATGAACTTTTCTAAAGCAAGAGGGTTTTTTGTTTGTTTGTTTTGTTCTGTTTTTTTAATCCTGCCGCAGAACGGGCAGAAACCAAACCACTACCACGAATTTATCAAATCTAGCAGCTGGATCCAATTAACTTTGCACAAATATCTCCTAGTAAGACTTTGCTTCTATAGTGATAAGCGTTATCAGTATTACAAATATTATTTAATTTTCTGAGATCTTGGTCTTTGGCATTGTTCATATTTGGTTTCCTAATACTGGAAGCTCTGGGCCTCCCTCCTGGTTCACAGTTTTGAAAATCTAAAACATATGACAGAGAAAGCCTCATGAACTCAAGAAATCCAGCTCATTCATAAGGACCAGTCAATGCAAATGCCCTAGAATATTTGTGGAACACCACATGTCCAAAGCCTGTAAAATGTAGATGCTGTTTACCCAAGCAGCTTGCTGGGATGGCAGGCCAGGCATGAAAAATGTCGACACTCATTCCTTGTGTAACTGTACACTGCCCTCGCTCCCAACCTGGAGCTGGCTATTGACATTCAATAGTGCTGCAGAGCCTTGGGAAAGTTCTTAAATGACCTTGCTTACTGAAAGCACTCACAGCTATACTTTACCAACCGTTACTTATAGCTGTGCTGCCCCCAAAATGCGAATTAGGTCATTAACAAAAGACAGGGTCTCTCCAATGATTTGGACATTCCCTAAAGTAACCCTTCTGTCCTGCACTTTTGTTTGTGTGGTTAGAAACACAGGCTGTGCCCTCATCTTGGGGATCTGCTGTCTAGGTGCTAAATATGGTGATATCACATGATTTCTAAATGTCTGCATCTTCTAAACATCTCTGAGCAATATTCTTACAAGCTCAACCTCCTGCAGAAGCCAACAGCAAAGTCAACATTATGTTGGGATGATGCATTCATGAAGTCAGGGGAGTTACTGTTGGTTGAGGATGCACAGGGTTCAGGGAAAACTTACTGGCTCTTCTTCCACAGTCAAGGAAGACTTAACAAGGGACTTAGGTACAAACCAAAGAAAATATGTTTCAACTTGGGGCAAGTAAAAGTAAACATAGGGATCAGATGTCACTCCTTGGTGGTAGCATCATAGAGAGACATCTCACAGGTCTCCCAGCAGCAAGCCAGGTGCTCCAGAACTCTAAGACAGTGGCTAAGCCTACTATGCCTGGTCCAAGTTGAACCAGCACTGAGTTTATTCTTTGCCAATGCAGAGCAACTTCCTTATAATACCACCTTTGGGGCCAAAGGACCCTGTTGTACATGTTGCTGAAAGGAAGTGAGAAACTAAAGATATCGCAATTCAATATAGGTCCTTAAGAGTTCTAGAGATGAGTCTAGGTCCCCAGTGTCTGCCTAGAGCTGACAAATTGAATTAATCAGCTTCCTGGAAGCAGCAGGTGACCAACTCCATTAAGCTGAATGACATTTTATTGTCATCTTTGACTGATGAGCTATTCATGCAATTCCTCTTCTCTCTGCGATTTCACTTACTTAAATCCCTTTTATGTATCATGTATGCAGCCCACATGAAGATAACAGGGGTTGATTCTCCTTGATGGAGCAGGATAATGCCTCCTGAAATTGATTATGTTGGTGGTCCAACTTTAAGTGAGAGTTGAGCTTGGGCTATCGATCTCAGTTCACAAAGTGTTTCTTTAATCGCTAGATTAGCTATTCTTTGAGCTATTTAAGCTGCCTTCCTGTTCCAAGGCTGAGCATTAGAAACAAATCCCAGGTCCATTTCTAAGATGATTAGGGCCAGACGTACTTACCGTCAGTGGTCCAAGGGCTACAGAACAATCCTCAAAAACAGATCAAGAGGCTCTGTAGACATTGTGAAGGGGAAGAGAAAGAGACAGGCTTAGAAAGATATAAACACTGCCGGACAAATAGCCCTCCATAGTGAGATATGTCTTTGCAAAACTCTAGGAGACATCCTTCCAATGACATGGTCAATAGTAAGCAGCTACTCCCTCAACAAGGAATTAGGGCAGCTTTGAGAGAAGCAGATTCATGGACAAGAGATATTCAAGAAGCCCTAGCTTCCTATAGGCCCCCAACTGTCCAAGTCCAAAAATCTGATATGGGGCTGGTCGCTGCAGATTGGTCAGGAGAGCTGTGCCAGAAAACCATATGGCTCTTGAGCTCACAGACCTCTTTTCTTTTAAGTCATACCCAGCTCACTGAGAAACAGCCTACCGGCCAGCTCCTACATTCACAACTCCACTCCATCAAGAAAGTCTGGGCCTCCCAGTCAAATCCAAAGTGTGTTTCATTTGGGTTTTCAGTACCAAGTAGCTTTTGCTCACAGAATGTTTCCACAGCTGAGAAAGGTCATGTTGTTGTTCCTGCTATTGTGTGAGTCAGAGTAACAATAGGAAGAGCTCATGGGACAGGCATTTGGCCCAGCAGTTAAAATTCAGCTTGGAATGCCCACATCCCATTTCGGAGTGCCCGAGTTTCTGTTCCAGTTCTGCTCCTGATTCCAGTTCCTGCTGAGTGCTTTAAAGATGGACTCAATATTATGTTGAAAATTTTGGAACAGAGTTGGATAGAAAGCTTAAGCCACAAAGTCCTCTCTTTTCCTTTAAAGCATTCTTGAAATCCTATCTTCTCTATAGACCCTTCCTTAAGTAATAAGGTTAAGAGAGCACTGTTGAAAATCTTCCGTGAGACATTTCCTTAATCCAGATATCCAGGTGGAACATCAGGCCATAGAGTGGGTGAGAGGAGGGGTAAAAAACAGAACTTGAAACTCCCAGAGAAAATGGGGGATATACATGGCCATTTGTGACTTAATTGTTCAACAAATCTTAATACTCCTATGCCTAACACCTACCCTAGCTTCAATAACAGCAGACATAAGTTTCCTCTTTGAAAGCACTTGCTATCAAGTTCTGGCCTTTTCTGAGGATGTGTCATCTTTAAGACCCTTTTGGAAGCAAAGTAGACAGAAGGCAGAATAAACCTACAAGCCACCATATGAGAAGAGAATACCCCTACTCTTCCCCTCTATCCCCAAAGCTACTCACACACACACACACACACTTATATATGGATATTATACCTATGAAAAGACACATTCATATACACCACACAAATATATCAAGCCCCTGCTCTTGGCAGGCACCCAACTAGCCCCAGATGCAGCCTCAAGCAAAATCTCTTAACAGCCACTTGTGGTGGCCATGAAATATGATCGAACAGGAGTCATATTCCTTATACCTGTTCAACTTTGAAACCAAAGTCCCGGAGAAGGAGTGAATTTACCCTTAGTTTGCCTATTCCAAGAGTTGGATGATTGTAAAGCAGCCAGGGTTTTCTCTGTTTTTTAAACTGGTGTTGACCAAAGTTAAAGTTGAGACTTTGTGAGAATACACAATTTCTTGAAGGCAATAGAGGACTTTATTCGACCAAACGACAGCCCTGCTTATGTCGGTAGAGATATTCTGCAAGTCAGCATATGCCAAGCCCTGAGATTCCTGAAACGATTAGAAGTGCCAACACCAATGAAATTCAGCCCAACTTGTGGACAGTGAATTTCCACACATCTACAACTCTATCTGCTATTCCCCTCCATAAGGCACTGTGGCACTTCAATTCAACAAGTATGTGTTCAATTCAACACGTATATGAACCTCAGGATGCTGTGTGAGAGGCATCAGGCAGAGTGAGGGAGGGCCAGGCGAGACTCAGGGAAGTATAAGGCAGAACTCAGCTGTCAGACTTCAGAGTCTACTTACAGAGGCAGGTAAATGCATATGCACACACACACACACACACACACACACACACAGAGGTCAGAACACATTAGAGAAATCTCCACGGACAATGGGACTTGAGCTGAAACATAGTGATCATTCATTCAGTCACCGGTTGTCACAGCCTTTGCACCACAATGTCTCAGGCTCTGGAAACATGGTGGTGAGCAAATGAGACATGATATCTACTCCATGGAACTTGCTAGAGAAGAGACCACAAGACATTTTTTTTAAAAGATTTATTTAGTTATTCAAAAGTCAGAGTTACACAGAGACAGGAGAGGCAGAGAGAGAGAGAGAGAGGCAGAGAGAGAGAGAGAGAGAGAGAGACAGAGACAGAGGGGTCTTCCATCCAATGGTTCACTCCCCAGATGGCCACAATAGCCAGAGCTGCGCCGATCCAAAGCCAGGAGCTTCTTCCAGGTTTCCCACGTGGGTGCAGGGACCCAAGGACTTGGGCCATCTTCTACTGCTTTCCCAGGGCATAGCAGAGACCTGGATTGGAAGTGGAGCAGCCTGGTCTTGAACTGGCACCCATATGGGATGCCGGCACTTCAGGCTAGGGTATTAACCCGCTCTGCCACAGCGCTGGCTCCAGACCACAAGACTTTGATCATATTCGTTTTATAGAGCGAATGGTGCTCTCTATGCCTGCAGCCTTGCTTTTAGTCTTCATCTATTCCATCCAGTCACCTCTTTCTACTCCTCCTGGTGCCGTCCCAGGAATCATCTGAAATGTTCCCATTTACCCACTTACCACGCATGATGGCTAAAAATATTACGTGTGTGTTCTCATCAAATCCCTGAGCCAACCTTCTAAGATGGATGTCCTTATCTTCACACTGAACTCAAGAACGAGGCCCCAAGAGGTTCAAATGTTTCCCGAGTCCCACAGCTTGGGAGAATTCAGATTCCTAACTCTCACACCCCAGAGCCACCCACTTACTCCGTGGGAAGCTCCTTGGAGATGCAGCTGCACAGCTCAAAGGCCTCAAGGAACCCACGTTGGTTGCCACCTCCATTTGAATAAAGGGGAGGATGCTGGAGATGAACAGAAGGTGTTAAAAGCTTCCTTTTGTGGCCATCAAAAAGTAGTTAATCCAGGCAAACAACAATGATACCTTTTACTTCTCTCGGGCAGATAAATGAACAATAAATATTTATTCTACTTCACACCAAAGTTTTAAGCAAATCAATTCCCTGCTTATACGATGTTTTTCATTTCTGCTCGGAAATATCAACTTCTTGCTTCCTGAGGCTGCCTGAGAAGGCTGATCAAAAGAAAGAGCTGGTGTTGGCTCCAAAATGCTGATTCTCAGGTGCCCTTTCTCTCCTTTTCCAATAAAAGCTCCACTTCAGGGGTCACCCTCCACAGCATGTAGCAGGTGAGCTTCCTGAGAGCCTCGGAGCCCTCCCGCTCAACCCCATCCTCCCTAAGGCAACCCAGCCATGGGGGGAGGGACCTGCCACAGCATCATGACATTCTCCATGGCGCCTTTTAAGGAACAGCTGGGCCGTAATAGAAGGTTACTCAGGGATACCCATAGGTGTGACAGGAGCCTATATTTTAAACTGGGTGGATACTAAATCCATCCAATTCTGGAATGTTACTACTCTCTCAGGAACCGGAGAAAAGTTTCTGATGCCGATCTATAAATCTCCACAACCTAAAGTACCCAAAATTAGTTTCTGCACCATGGGAACATAAAAATGATATGGCTTTTTTCTTTGACATGTCAGTTAATAAAGAGTGGGAGGTGGGGCCCAGATGCTGCCTGCCAGGTTTATGAAGGGCTTACTCGTTAAAAATGGGAAGCACTTTAATTACCTGTTTGGGTTTTTGTTTCATGGGGGTGTGTGTGTGTGCACGTACACATGTATTTTAACTACAAAAGCCCTATGCACACTCAGGAAACTCAGGAAATTATATCATTAATTATGCATGTCAGGATACTATGTGGCCTAACATAAATGAAAATTTCTTAAGGTCTCCTTTCTTTTGTTGAGAGTTTTTAAAATGTTTTAAAAATATTACACATTGCTTTCATATTTCCACAAACTCCACTCTCAGTACCTGATTGAAAAGTGTCAGTTTTTTTGTGTGCAGGTCATGGATAATTCAACAAAATAAAAATAAAATCTGCATTTTTTACTTTGGAGCTTGTTAATTGATGGTTTGCTTGACAGAAAATCTACTTTCCCATAGCGTATATTACCTAATCTAATAGTAATGCTAATTTGCATTCCTAACATACAGTAGCCATGAGCAGAGTGGGGAGCTGACACAGGAGTCTAAAAAATACATGGAGGGAGCTGGTAGGTGGAGATCACAGGTACCCTCCACTTAACTGATCCTACAGATATGGTCTGCCATCCCCCTGATACCAAGACCCACTGACTCTTGCATCCAGGGAGGATTGACAAGGTAAGACAATTCAGGAAGCTCCTGGTTAACAGTCAAAGAGTAGGGAACCCTCCATGGCCAATGTAAGCACTTGACTTTGAGCCATATTCTATCTAATTGTTCCGGATCCTAGCTCCCACTTGGCCTCTTTCAGTTGGGAAGTCAAGAGTATCGTTCTTGGGACGATAAACTCTACCATAGGATTGGAAAAAAAAACCTCCACCATGCATCTAACTAGGGGTCTGTTTGTAGGGAGCCCCAGGGAAGCTACCAGAGTCTTAGACCAACTCAAAGAAGGGATTACCAGACTGGAGCCCTTAAGGGCTGGGTGGGCAGATGGAGAAAAATTTAACCAATCTACACTAAAGCCTGCAAGATCCTTCTAAAAGTTCCACAGCGCTCTCACTTCCGTGGACCAGGGGTTAGTGCTCATGGTCACTGCCATTCTTGTTGTAGGCAAAGAACACACAAATATCCTTATCAGTGAAGCTGTTCATAAATAAAGAGGATGCCCTCGAACCTTGCAATGGCTTCAAAAGAATGGAAAAGGCCCTGAACGGGCCTGCAGGTGGGAATGCAAATTAAGGCAAATTTCCTGGAAACCCACTTGGCATAATGTATCAAAATGTATAAAAAATGTTCACACACTCTAAATCAGAATACTCCCTGCTAGGCATCTATCTTTAGGAAATAATGAAAGATAGGAGCATAGATGTATATTTAGGAATGTTTATTACCACAAAAAGAAGAAACAAACTAAATATCAAAAATAGAATTCTTAAGTAGATTCTAATACATCTGTAATATGGAACTTGAAAGAGCTGCTCAAAGTCATATTTTGAAAAATACTTAATAGTATGGAAAAATGTCTATGTTGATAGCAAATGAGTTATGGGATTATAGTGGTTTTTACTTTAATAATCTGTGCTTTTAAACTTTTCTACAGTTAGCAAGAATTACTTATATCCAGCATATTACTACAGAGCAAGAAGAACGAATGCTGGACTTAGTCTTCAATTGGAGAACAATTTGGGCTCCGTAGTCTTCCCCAGGAGAGATGGCTGACCCTTGGGTGTATCTGAATAGAAGGCCATCATCCAATACATAGGCCAGATGAGGCCAACCTGAGTGCAGTGTTCTTGCTCCTCACACGTATGCACGCATGCAGCCTCCCACAGAGGAGCCCCAGGGCGGCATCTTATTCATGATACCCACAGTGAACACCACAAGCAAAGTTTCTGCAGAAATGGGCGCCTTGGTAACCAAGCTCCAAAGGGCTGCTTTTCCTCTTGAGCTCTCTTAGCACTGCCTAGCAAAGGTCACACCAATATTAATAGTGGCCTTAGAGTGAAAGGGCAGGACACTAGTCATTAAAACAGAGCCAACTGTCCCACAGCACTCGTCGCCAGTATAATTGGTGTCTTGCTTTCCCATGCCCTTATTCCAGGAAAAGATTATCTGGTTGGGGTTGGGGTTTCTGTAAACTGCACTGACCCTTCCCATGAAGGTCCAAACCCTCCTTTCCTTTAGTAAACTCAATATGTTTGCATCAGAAAGCAATTTTCCCCCTTACACCCTCTGAGTTTCCATTGGGGCTATGTCAGTCACATCACAGGGGGGCATTGCAGGAGGTGAGGAAACATCCAAAAACATGAAGCAAGCTCCTTCTTTAGCCAAATCTCAGGCATATTTTGCCAAACACTTTCTCCTGAAATTTTCAAAGCTGTGTGTTTGAACGGGAAATTTAATCCACATGTTTCTGATTCATATGTATACTGAATGCATCAAAATATCATCTCTTTGAAGTCCAAATGGCCTTTTTATAGACTTCTTCCTCAGGAATGAAAAGTTGGGCTGGGCCAAGAACTAACAAATTTGAATCTCCAAAGTCCAAGTTCCTATCAAAGTTCCCAACTCTGGATACTCCATCCCTGTAGTCACCCCAATATGACTGTAAATTTTGGGAGACATCATTCCATCCTTCCTTCCTGGTCTTCATCACATACATTCATGGAGGTTTCCAGTGCAAGCCAAGTGACTAAGAGTTGTCTTCCAGGAAATCGAACCACAACAGGGATATGAGGGAGAATGGATAGAGAAAAGCCTAGCCCCCAGTCTCCTCCAGGAACCTGAAAACAAAATCAAGGGACAGACCAGGAGTGGCCAAGAGGTTGGGGGTGAGGCCAACAATTCAGTCTCAACTACAGACCAAGGGTGGGATTTCAGACCTTTCCTGGGAACTCTGATGGTCAAACACCACATGTGGAAAGGTTGGCTTCAGCACGTCCACAATTTCACTCCCAAACTTCCCATTACAAACACTGCTCCAAACCACATGCTAAAGGGAGAGGATTGTAAGCCCATGTAGCCTCTCAGATCACCTATCTGAAGATGATTCGAAACATAAATCAACGCTGTCAAAACTAGAAGTAGGGGAAAAGCCTTGGGAAAGATATGAGCAAATTAGCCATTTCACACATTTCCATCAAGCTAAGCTCCCTCCACCAGCTGGGCTCCAAATCACTAATAGTCAGTGGGCCAGAGAAGTGGGGGCAGGGGGTGTCTGAATTAAGCAGAAAGTTCCCTGTTTGCCTCTAAACTCCCCTCCAGACAGTGGGTCCCTTAAATCAGGTCTCTAATTCATTGTTCTGTCCTCCACCATGCTTAGTGATGGTGTCAACAAAGTTTGATTGAATAAATTAAGTGTAGCTATCTAAATAATATTTAATGGACTCTTCTATCACTCCTTTGAACACCCCTTCTATCTTTTAATTCACTTACGCTTCCAAAATTTTACTGTAGAAAAATTATCAACACCATCTCTCCAGTGTACTCACCATTAAGCAGTATTTGGTAAAAATAAATCAAATCTGTATCTTAAACAATTTGCCTGCTCACTATCATTAATCATTTCAAGTGGGCTGATGAATGGTCATTTGCAAATGGGCGTAAATACAGGGAAGGCAGACCACAAATTCCGTTAAGCTTGCCTTTCGAAGATAATAACTGAAAATGTTTATCAACCCAAAGATAATGCATCTAAAAATATCCAGCCATGTCTCCATTAGGGAGTAAGGGAAAATGGTAGCTTATTATATTCTTCCTTTTTAGGCTTTCCAATGAACTTTCCCAACCAAAACACAATGGTCTACACTTAAGCATGTAAAACCAGTACTGAGTTCAAATTGTTTTTAGAGAATTGCTTATAAAATCTCTGCAAGCAACCAGAGTTGGCATGAAAGAAATGACACTCTCCCTTTCAGCTTCCTTGGTGGAACCTCCTGTGATTTTTTTCCATTGGTCAAAAATTGGAATGAGTTAGTTTGGCCACCATGTCTTCTTTGAATGGTGTGTACTGCATAACTTCCGTATGTTTAAGAGAACCCAGTTACATACCACTTCTGTTATTCGAGTGGGAAAACCAAAACAGGTGGGCTATTACATAATATGCCAACAAGCTGGATGTAGAATTTAAGTTCAGCATCTCCTGCCTATGGCCTAACCCTTTGAGCAGTATCATATCCCAACAGCTCTTCCTTCCTCGTGGTCTCATAGGACTGTGGGGACCCTGGAAGATGAGGCAGTTCTGGGGCTTTTCAAGAAATGCTCAGCAGCCAGTGCTTTGCACCTACTAAAATCTTCTGTAAAAATACAATGTGTTTTTGCATAATGATATTGATACTGATGCAACATAGTGGGAGCGCCCTGTTTATTCAATCCTAAAAGAACTCAAAATCCTGAGAATTCCTCAACATCTGTGAGATGGTTTTTTCCTCAGTGCCTAGAAAAGAGACATGACTTTCCCACGGTATCTTAGCTAATGAGAAAACCAAGCCTAGACCCCAGATGTCCTCTGTGTGTCTACTGAGTGCTTCACATTTTCATTCTGTTGAAATCCACCAGCAAGGAAGATTCATTTTCTAAGTCAGCAATCTAATTGCTACTATAGCCTAATTGTCATAGTCAAAAACAAAATGTTAATGCACAAAAAGGAGAATCTTCTTATATCAAGATAAAATCAGAAATAGGATGTAGTATAATACCTTTGGTCAAGAATTGGCAAGCTCTTTACACAAATGGCCAGACAGCCATACACTCTCTATCACCACTGTTCAACTCTCATTGTAGCCATCAAGAATATATAAAAGAATGAATGTGACTGTGTTCCAATAAAACTTTATTCATGGACTCTGAAATGTGGATTTTGTCTAATTTTCACATGCCACAAAAGATAATTCTTTTTATTTTTCCCTAGGGACTAAAGTTGTCAACCCCTTTGCTCCACAAAACTTGAGCAGGATTCAATAGAATGTGCAGGTCCTTTGAGAAACCCTTAACACACAGTTCTTTCAAAAGCTCAGACAAGATAGTTACTCTCTGAGCATTAGCATCTGGGTTGCCTTTTTTTCAAGTCCTGGAGTCCTAGCAAAACCCCACTGTGGGAGGAAGCTGTCTCCTTGCTTTTGAATGAGAACATGTAGGATTAGTGACCTGTTTAGGGAACCCAAATAAAGATCAGTGGCTGAACAGGAGGACAGATGAGGACCTGGGATGGGCATTTGGCGCTGTGGTTAAGATGCTTCAGTCTTGCTACAAAGTTAAGATTTCTACCCTTTACCTCTGTCCCAAACTAGGAACTAAAAAGTCTAAGCCTAGGAAATGAAATGAAGGCAAATTATTTCCTTTTTGATAGTCTAGTACTTTAGTTCCTCCCTCAGCCTGCTAAAAGTGCTTCCTTTGCTCTCTTACTTGTAGCCCTGGAACAAGTAAAGGAAATAGGGCAGGTATATTCTTTCTTGACTGATATTATTTTGAGGCTCCTGCACTGTCAGTCTCTAGACATGGCAAATATCTACAGAAGAATCTCTCACGGATGCTTCTCTGGGTTCCTTAGAAATGCTAAGTAACTATGGGTCTGCCACCTGCAGAATGTGTCTTTATTACAGGTTGTGACTTGTAAGTGGTCACACTATCACCCACCATCAATAACCTGTGATTTAAGAATTATAATCATTGTGCCAGATTCTACAGACAAGGGGGTATCATATCCATAAAGGAAAAACACAAAAGACAAACAGAATGTTTCTATATTCAGTTAGTACATGGAAAGTGGGCAGATTATTCCATCTCCAAATTATTTCCATCACATACCTGTTATTTCTCTAATGAAAACAATGAAAAATCTAGAGTTGTGAACCAAGACAGAACTAGTTTTCAATTCCAAGTCTATTGTAAGCAGCTACAAGACTGAGGTAAGTCATTTCACCTCTCCTCACCTCAGTTTTTTCATATATAAGATGGATATAACAACACCTGCCCTGCAATGTTATAGAAAGGATTATGTACAGTATATGCAAAGCTTCTATCAAAGTGTCTAGCACACAGCTCCCTTTCAGTAAACAGTCACCATAGTAGTATCAGTGGTACTGGGAGAGAGCTGGTCTCAAAAAGGTGGGGTGGTTGGAACGTTGCGGCTCACAGCTCAAGGACAAAAACTCCACCGTGTATAATGATAATCTGTGCATATAATGGATGGTTGTTGGTAAAATTAGAACTTGGAAGACTGCATTTAACAAACAGAATGTGTATGCAGACCCATGCGCACACTAGCTGGCGGGTCAGGGATGATCTATCTGCCACTCATCAATGTCTGCTGGGAAATAGGAATCACTGTAAACATCCCTGTGTGAGAACTTGGAAATGAGTTCTTCTCAAGGCAGGTTGCAACTGCACAGTATCAAGCTGACATTTTATTTCGCCTAAAAGAAATGATTATGTTTAATAAGGTAGTTATCACTAAAGAATCGGGATCTGGAAATAAAACTCCTATCATCTGATGCATGACAATTTTAAGAAAGATCTCTTTGGGGTTGAAGAAGTCATGGAGAGCTCAGAAAAGTCTTCTTTATAATGTATCTTAATCCCAACAATGGAATTTAGGTGCTGATATCTGAAGTCCTATTGAAGTTGGATACCAGGTTTGTTCTTCCAGTAGGTATGAATATTCATTACTGTTGTTTGCCTCTACTTTTATGGGTTATCATTCATGGTTTTTTGGTGTTTTGTGTGTGTGTGTGTGTGTGTGTGTGTGTTTTGTTTTGTTTTGTTTTTGTTACACAGATCATAGGAGAAAAGCTCTGATTAGCTTTAACCTCTCTGGGAGTAACTGGACAGGCTATTCCGGTCTAATAGAGTTGATTCATGACCAAAACATTTAATCTGCTTTATATGATCATCTAGCCATGTACAAAGAAGCAAATGAGTCTGATGAAAACTCAGTTACCACTTACTGAACACTGGCTCAGGCTGCTGCCAAGCAATCTTGATAGATGTACGTCTCCCCCACCAGAAGACTAAAGAGCAATTCTAATTTTGTAAGCAAATATAGATACACAATTGCACAAAGGACCCAAAGCCCACCAACATTTCCCAATCTCAAGCAATAGAAATAAGTCAAAATTTCACAGTTATCATCAAGACTAATGTATATAGCTAAGGAGGTGATGGAGCAGAAGACACTTTAAATATGTACTGCCATTATTCCTAAGCCTTTTAATTGGACTTAATTATATTTAAGATAGAGAAAGATATGACTCTACCCCTATCTTCTATGTCTTTGTTCATGTCAAGTGGGCTTGTGTAATCAAAGCAGGTTTAATAGTAATTTGAGAAGTATTTTTGTCAAAGCTCCTGTTGGGTATCAAGGAGGCCAAAAAAGTCAATCCCTTGGTTAAATTAAACTTGTTTGGGATTTGTTGTTGTTGTTGTTGTTTTATAGAATTCAAATGCTCTGTACTGTGAATGCTGCAAGTTGCTTGGCATGCCATTAACAATGTAATGTGAGTGAGAAATGACTTACATAGCAATACCACAATAACAGACACAAGGAAGGGACTACTGCACACACTGGATGGTATTCGAAGGCCCTGGAGTCAATGCCCAGCTGGGCTATTATACAATCCATATGAAATATAGTCCCATTATAATTAAAATTATTATAAACAGTTATCATCTCCCTAATTACACAAATATCACTGTAAAACAATGAAATTCATTTAAAATTTATATTACATTGATAAGTATTTGAAAATTCAATTTTTAAACTAATTTAGTTATGCTATTTTTACTTCCACTTATATCTCAGTTGCTTCTAAATTTACCTGGAAAACTCTAATAAGTAACAGTATCTCTCTCCCTCTCTCAATTTGAGAAGCAAAGAGAGACAGAGAGAGAAAGAGCTCTAATCTTGTAGTTCAATCCCCTAAATGCCCACAACAGTCATGGCTGGGACAGAGCCCAAGACAGGAGCACAGGAACACAATCCAGGTCTCCCACATGGGGAGCAGGAGTCCAGTGGCTGGACCCATCACCACTGTCTGTTTTCAGGAAGCTAGAGTCAGGAACCAGAGCTTGGAATCGCAACCAAGTACTCCAGTGTGAGACAAGGGCATCTTAAATATTAGGCACAACACTCACTTCTAGTAACAACACCCTTATATTCAATTATGGCTTATTCAGATTCTGTCATGTAGGACTCATGAAAAACTTTTCAGAAAGCTTCTGCATATAATAAGACATGCATGTTAAAACCATCCCATTTGTGGACCCACGCATTACTCTCTGAATAAAGTGACAAATCCTGCCTGAATGCAAAGGCACGCCCTAGTCATTAACTTTATGTAGGATCTTCATTTGTGAATGACAATAATAATTACATGGCTCAGATTACAAATGTGAGTTCTAAAAATCATTGCTGGAATTTGAACCACTTCTTTTTCTTTCAAACACATCTAATGGAGCTCAGAAACTTGAAATAGTTCATGGCTTTTTTTCTTCTAATAAGGTTCCTGTTGCAAGTTGATTTCCCAAGAAAACGTCCTTAGATAAGCATGGAGTTGATTAGGAAGTGCTCTAAAGATCAGCAACTGAGGAAGGGCAACAGAAACAGGAGTGTGAATGGGGAGGAAATTGAGCTGATAGAGTTTCAATAGCTGTCAAACCCATAGGCACCTCTGAATCTGGAGTGGCCACTTCAGAATTGTCCCAAGTTGGGGTAATATAGCTGGAGGAATAAAGCCTTCAATCACAAAGAGAGGTCGAGGTGGCTCGTCACAGTATCTACTACAGATCCTAATAGAATCAGTCTTATGCATGCTAACACACCAGTTGACTTGTTATTACATACCATGTACAGTACATACCATGTTCCAAGTACCATAGGAGCTATCAAATTCTGTGCATTACCATAAATCCTTGCTATCAGGAAATTTAGAATTTAATTGAACAGAATAGATTAAAATGCATTGTTTTTCTTTTTTAACAATTTATTTATTTATTTGAAAGTCAGAGTTACACAGAGAGAGGAGAGGCAGAGAGAGAGAGACAGACAGACAGACAGAGGTGGGGGGGGGTCTTCCATCCGATGGTACGCTCCCCAATTGGCTGCAACGGCTGGAGCTCTGCTGATCCAAAGCCAGGAGCCAGGAGCTTCCTCCAGGTTTCCCATGTGGTTGCAGAGGCCCAAGGACTTGGGCCATCTTCCACTGCTTTCCCAGGCCATAGCAGAAAGCTGGATCGGAAGTGGAGCAGCCGAGTCTCAAACCGGTTCCCACACGGGATGCCAGCCCTTCAGGCCAGGGCATTAACCCACTGCAGCAGCACAGCACTGGCCCCTAAAATGAAATTGTTTTTCAAAAGAGGAAATTCAAATAGCCAACAAACACATGAAAAAAATGCTTAGGATCACTAGCCATTAGAGAAATGCAAATCAAAAACATAATGAGATTTCACTTTACTCCAGGTAGAATGTCTCTCATACAGAAATCAACAAACAACAAACAACAAATGCTAGTGAGGATATAGGGAAAAAGATACCCTAATCCACTGTTGGTGGGAATGTAAACTGGTGCAGCCACTGTGGAAGACAGTGTGGAGATACCTTAGAAACCTGAATATAGACCTACTGAATGATCTAGCCATTCCACTGCCGGGAATTTACCCAAACATAAAGAAGTCAGCATATGAAAGGGTGATCTGTATACCCATGTTTATTGCAGCTCAATTCACAATAGCTAAGATATGAAATGAATCCAGATGTGCATCAACTGATGACTGGATAAAGAAATGATTGTATATATACACTATGGAATATTACACAGTGGTAAAAAAATACATGAAATCCTGTCATTTGCAACAAAATAGATGTAACTGGAAACCATTATACTTATTGAAATAAGCCAATCCCCAAAACACAAATACCACATTTTCCCTGATCTGTGATAACTAATAGAGTACTTAAAAGGTAATCTATAGGAGTGAAATTGACACTTTTGAGGGGCAATGATTTTGAATAGCTCTTGTCTTGACTGTTGAGGAACAATTTTTTTTTCATACTATTTGTTGAACTCTTTACTTGGTGTAGGGTTAATCTTATGAGTATATAATCTTATGAGTATATATATGAAAATATATCTTTGTGAAATAAGAATGAGAATAGGAAAGGGAGGAAGAAGTAGGGTAGGAGTGAGGGTGGGAAGGAGAGTAGGGTGGGAAGAATCACTGTGTTCCTAAATTTGTATTTATGAAATGCCTGAAGCTTGTGTACCTTAAATACAATTTTTTAAAAAAAATCATGCAATAAAAACTTAAGATAACAAAGATATTACCAGAAGAAGTTAAGGTAATTAGAAATTATTTTAAAATCTCAACTTAGAGAGATGATTTAATTCTATGGAGCTTGGAACAGGAAAACTTGAGTCGTGTCTTTAGGGTTCCTAAGATATAAACAGTGGAGAGAAAGAAGGAAGTCATTCTGAGTAGCAAAGCATCAACAAAAGAACAGAAGGCAGAACGCAAGGCCTCTGGAATCCATATTTATAGAAATGGCCGTAGACCTTTTGGAGTACATCAGGACGGGGAGCCAGAGAAGGAAGGGAAGGAGGAGTGGAGGCCACCCCAGTCAGTCCAGATTTTCTGGCAGGCACAAAGGTGAAGGCAACAGCAAGGGTGGCTTTTAAGTTATCAATTTCTGATCAGAGCAGAGGCAACCCAGCCTGGGATCCACGGTGGCAGCAATGTCTACAGCAGCCTAGTTCTGCAGAGTTATTTTTGGAAGTCCAGCCTATGGCTATTGCTTCTGCATTCCCAGTGATTCTGTGAGCTTGAATCCCTTAATAGATACCTGCCTGCTTAAATTAGCTAAAACAAATTCTGTTGCCTACAACTAAGAACTCAAACAGTTGCACAGTTTCTGATTGAAAACACATCACAATTGCATAAGAAGGCATGACTAGTCTCACAGGTAAGAAAACCAACTGCGAAATTATTTCATTTGTTGAAGATTTTTCAGAACAAACGTAGCAGAGCACAGATTTGAAGCTAGGACTATCTCAGTCCAAGATCTGTGCCATGTGTGCATGATAACAATTTCCCAAAGGCAGAGATACGGATGACCCTCACTAATTCTCATCTAAGCACGTGTATCTTCAAATGTAATGGTTTCCACAGTGGGTCATAAACCGCTGCACTCAAACTCTGAACCAGAGTATGTAATAGTAGATGAGAATCATCCCAATGGAAGAGCAACACCAAAAAGTTGAAAGTTGCCTGAAATTCACATTAAAGACCAAAAAAAGGATGAGTCCCTGGAGGCAGTAGGCCAACCCAGTGTATAACCCCACTTTCTATGATTTTTACAAATTTAACAATCAACCTCAAAATAATCTCCATGGCCTCATAAATAAATTCAAGGTCACCATAGAAAGCAAGTTCCGCATTGCTCAAGCCATGCTGTTTCGTATATCAAATTTCAGCATCCTTTGAAGGTAAAGTTTTTCTCCACTAATAATGGAGGCAATTTAACCACCTGCCTCAGTGCTTTCAATTTTACTAGGTGGATTAATTAGGCAGTAGTCAAGATGATGTATTCTCAGGACCACCTGTCCATGCTTAATGTAGCATCTATGATAAGCTTAGAAAATAAATGATGCAATAAGACCACTATCCTCTCTTAAGCATAAGAAAACGTGAGCACTGCTGGTCTCTGGCTTAGAATTGTTCTCAACACAGTGCCCCCAGAACATCTCTGTCAACTGATGGAGTTGGTGACTTGAGTTAAAACCAGCTTGAAACCTTGATCGATAGGTAGGGTACCAAGAGGACTCATAGTCAATGAGTCTCAGTGCAGCCATTTTATGCCAATCTCAACTGAAAGTCTGCCAAGGAATGACTTACGTTCCAGGGGAAAGAGAACTTATCCTCTAACCTCACACTTGAAACCTGACTTCACACCTGTTTAAAACACTTCATGGCTTCTCTCCATTTGTAGAATGTTCATCTTGATTTTCCTTTGCATTCTCAATTCCATCTTTAAAAAAGCTGACGAATGCTGCATGGGCTCCCAGTTGTCTCCCAAGAGGAGCCTCATGCTTTTTAAACAGCTTTGCTTTGTGACCAGACCTACAGGCAGACTGCATACTTCAGTGCACTGACAGCTAAGTCATGTCTTTTGTCCCAGGCACACAGATATAGCAGGGTAGGAAAAGTTCACACTGAATGCTCACATTTCAAAATGTAAATAAATGGCTCATACCAGAGGCCCAGCGCACTTAAGTTGGGAAGATAAAACTTCCCAAAGAAAGGAGTGACCGACCCAAAGAGGACTTTTCAGGGATCGCTGCAAGACTGTTGCTATGATGGCTGCACCTGGTGGGCTGAGGGAGGCAGATCTACTACCGGCAGGAGACCAGATATCCTGCCCGAGTAGGACTTGTCAACATTCTCACTCTCTGCTCCTTCCTAAAATACATTACATATAAATACATATATCCATTTCTTTTCCCTACTGAGCCCTATGTCTACCTTGCTTTTTCTTTCTTTCATCCTTTTCTCTTTTCCTTATTTTTCTTCCTGCTTCTTACTCCTCCTGCTTTTTATCACAGTTCTGAGCTCTGTGACTTTTAGATTTTTTTTTCTACTTTGAACCTTTTTTATTTTCTTCCAGTTGTCCAAAGAACTTTCGCAGCTGGTCCCATCTGTCTCTGCTAAATGACCTTCTAACTCCTTAACTATATTCATTTCCTCTCTGATCCTACCTGCCTTTAATAGGCTGGGTCCTACAATCTCCATGTCCTAAATGCCACCAACAAATCAGAGTTTTGGAAGAGGGGAAACCAGGAGTTCTGTATCCTATCACCCACTTGCCACAGATAAATGATTCACTCATGAGTTACTGCCACCTACCCTTTTCCCACAGTTACCTGATTTTTTAAATTTTACCTGCTGAAACTTACTTAACTCATTGCAAAATTCTCATAATTTTACAACCCAAGTGTGTTCACTATAGAAAAATTAGTAACAACAGGTAGTAGAAAGACTAAGATTGTAAATCATCTACAATTCCACTCTTCAGAGGATAATCCTGTTTCATGGTTGATTCGCTCAACATCATTTTTAAGATTCAAAGATGAATGATAAAGACATTGTCCCTGCTCTTCCAGAGTTTACATCCAATGTAAAAGAAAATTAAATAAGCAAATAAAATATAGCATATTAAGAAAGACAGACAAGAATCAATAGAAGAGAGGGGAAATGATTTCAGGAAATCCTCATGGAGAAAATATCATCCTGAATAGTAAGAACTGGCCAGGCACAAAACAGGAAAAGGGAACAGCTCATGGTAAGTCCTTAAAGCGAGAGAGAACCTGGCACATTCAAAGAACTAAAGAGTTCAATATGGCTTGGACAATGGTGTTCAAAAGCAAGAGACAATGGCAATCAACAGGCTAGGAGGGCTGAGCACATAAGGCCATAAAAGGCACATGAAGAAATTTCCAAAAAGGCAAGAGGAGAATTGGAGGATGTTAAGGAAGGAGTATGTTAAGCCAGTATGATCAGATTTTCCCTTTTAATAGAAGTACAGGCCTAACAGACAGAACCACAGTATGCCGTAAGCACCACATATATAATTAGGACTTAAACCCAAAAAGAAAGGAAAGAAGGAAGAGAGGGAGATGGGAGGGGAGATGAATGAGGGAGAGAGACAGGAAGAGAAGAAAAATGTAGATGCAAACAGGAGAGCCAGGATAGAATCTTAGGCAGTATAGTCCTAGAAGTGTTAGCCAGGACCATCAGGCAAAAAAAAAAAAAAAAAAAAAAAAAAGAAATTAAAGGGATACAAATGGGAAAGGAGGAAGTTAAACTATCCTTATTTGCAGATGACATGATACTATATATAGGTGACCCAATAAATTTCTATAAGAGACTATTGGAACTCATAGAAGAGTTTGGTAAAGTAGCAGGATACAAAGTCAATGCTCAGAAATCAACAGCCTCTGTATACACAGATAATGCCATGGCCGAGGAAGAACTTCTAAGATCAATCCCATTCACAATAGCCACAAAAATAATAAAGTACCTTGGAATAAATTTAACCAAGCATGTCAAAGACCTCTATGATGAAAATTACAAAACACTAAAGAAAGAAATAGAAGACACAAAAAAATGGAAAAACCTGCCATGCTCATGGATTGGAAGATTCAATATCATCAAAATGTGCATTCTCCCAAAAGCAATTTACAAGTTTAATGCAATACCAATCAAAATACCAAAGTCATTCTTCAAAGACCTAGAAAAAACGATGCTGAAATTCATATGGAGAAACAGGAGACCGAGAATAGCTAAAGCAATCCTTTATAATAAAAACAAAGCTGGAGGCATCACAATTCCAGACTTCAAGACATACTACAGGGCAGTTATAATCAAAACAGCCTGGTACTGGTACAAAAACAGATGGATAGACCAATGGAACAGAATAGAAACATTGGAGATCAATCCAAACATCTATAACCAACTCATATTCGACAAAGGACCTAAAACCAACCCCTGGAACAAGGACAGCCTCTTCAACAAATGGTGCTGGGAAAACTGGATGTCCACATGTTGAAGTATGAAGCAAGACCCCTACCTTACACCTTATACAAAAATCCACTCAACATGGATCAAAGAACTAGAGATGTGCCACGACACCATGAAACTAATTGAGAGCATAGGGGAAACCCTCCAAGATATTGGAACAGGCGAAGAATTCCTGGAGAAGACCCCAGAGGCAGGGGTAATCAAAGATAAAATAAATGGGATTACCTCAAATTGAAAAGTTTCTTTACAGCAAAGGAAAGAGTCAGGAAAGTGAACAGGCAACCAACAGAATGGGAGATGTTATTTGAAAACTACACAACAGATAAAGTATTAACAACTAGAATCTATAAAATGATCAAGAAACACCACAGAATCAAAACAAACAACCCAATAAAAAGATGGGCCAAGGACCTTAACAGACATTTTTCGAAAGAGGAAATCCAAATGGCCAAAAAACACATGAAAAAATGCTCAGGATCCCTAGCCATCAGGGAAATGCAGATCAAAAACACAATGAGGTTTCACCTCACTCCGGTTAGACTGGCTTACATACAGAAATCAACCAACAACAGATGCTGGCGAGGATGTGGGGAAAAAGGGACACTAATCCATTGTTGGTGGGAATGCAAACTGGTAAAGCCACTATGGAAGACAGTTTGGAGAGTTCTCAGAAACCTGAATGTAGCACTACCACAGGACCCAGCCATCCCACTCCTTGGAATTTACCCAAATGGAATTAAAGCGGAGAAAAAAAGAGCCATTTGCACTTCAATATTTGTTGCAGCTCAATTCACGATAGCTAAGACATGGAAGCAACCTAAATGTCCATCAACGGATGACTGGATAAAGAAATTATGGGACATGTACTCTAGAGAATAGTATACAGCAGTAAAAAAAAACAATGAAATCCAGGCATTTACAACAAAACAGAGGAAGCTAGAAAATATCATGCTGAGTGAAATAAGCCAGTCCAAAAGGGACAAATATCATATGTTCTCCCTGATCAATGACAACTAAACAAGCATCTAAAATGATACCCATTGAAGTGAAATGGACACTGTGAGAGACAATGACATGATCAGCCCTTGTCTAGACTGTTGAGGAACAACTTACTATTTTATTCCTTTTAGTATTTTTTGTTGTTGTTGTTGCTCAGTTTGTTCTACTTAATACCACTGGTTGAACTCTGTAATCAATACACAATCATTCTTAGGCGTTTAAAAATTAACAGAAAAGTGATCTCTGTTAAACATAGGAGTGGGAATAAGAGAGGGAGGAGATATATAACTTGGCACAGGCTCACTCAGACTTACCTCCAGTGGTGGAACTAGAAATGTGCCAGGGGATTTCAACTCAATCTTATCAAGGAGACATGTACCAATGCCAGCACACTTGGTAAAGTGATAAGTATAAGTACACAACCGATCAAAAAAGATAGGGTAAGTGTAGAAAAGATTTTACAAACAAGACCAGTGTAAGCAAATAATGAAGGATAGAATTAAAAGGGAGAGAATGATCCTGCGGGGGAAGCAGGACACACAGCAGACTCATAGAATGGCAAATGCCCAAAACAGCACTCTGGCCTCAGAATCATCCCTTGGGGCATTCAGATCTGGCTAAAAGGCCCATGAGAGTCTCACAGGCATGGAAAGCCATGACATGGTAGCAAAAACAATCTAAATGAAAGATCCTGGTGAACAAGACCCCAGCAGAAGGAACAGGCCATCAAGGAGGGAGGCACCTTTCTCTGAAGGGAGGAAGGAACCTCCACTGTGATATGGCCTTGACTAAACAAGTTCAGAGTTGGTGAACTCAAGGGACTTCCATAGCCTAGACAGCTCATGGCAAGAGCCTTGGGTGATTGCTGACGCCATAAGTAAGAGTGCCAATTGTTAAATCTACAACAGGAGTCACTGGGTACAGGCTCCCCACGTAGGATCTCTGTCCTTTATGCATTTTACTATGAAACTTAAAAACAACACTACTAGTCGAACAATACCCTATACCTTGTGCAGTTGTGTGCGGGCAGCCTGTTGAAATCCTTGCTTAGTGTATACTAAGTTGATCATCTGTATATGAAGGTAATTGAAAATGAAATTCGATGAAGGACGGGATGGGAGAGGGTGTGGGAGAGGGGAGGGCCGCGGGACGGAGGGAGCCACAACAATACAAAAGTTTCACTTTGTAAATTCACATTTATTGAATAATAAAAAGAAAAAAAAGAATCTTAGGCAGTCAACTGCACTTTGTTCTCTCTTAGGACATCTGTTACAATCTTTATTGAGTCCTAACCATTCTGGATGCTCCATCAGAAAATGCAGGCAAACATCTTCTGCACAGGAACTCTCCGTTTTCCTTGCTGTGATGGAATTAGCCCTTAGCCCGGGACTTGGAGAACGACTGGGAACAAGGTAAGCTGGAACTGCAGTGAGTGTGGAAAAGCTCGCTAGCAGGACCTCCACAAGCATTCTGAACACCCAGGACCAGAAATGGCGATGTGACATTACCCAGGGTCCTGTTCAGACTATCTCCAAATCTCAGATGATTACTCAACCTTATGCTTTCATTTGTCTCCACAGCCCTTATCACAGTGTGCTTTCAAATATTATTGTTGTTGCAAGTTGGTCCAGATCCTCAATGACTTTATGATTTCCCCTCTCCAGATTCTATCTTTTCTGTCATTCACTGACACCAGGACAACTTGCTCATTAAAGCAAAGCAATCGGTTTAATTGTCTGGACTTGAGCCTAGAGATTAGCCAACTATTTCTTAAACTTTTTTTTAATAGTAACAGTAAAACGAGTATACTTCATGCTGATATCTAGAATAAACATAAATGTCTATATAATTGAAACAAATGTTTGAACAATAGTTGCACACTCACACACATTGCACAGCTTGTGACACTGACTTCCATTTATTTTCAATCCTGTTCTATTCTATTTATTATACTATATTCGACTTTGAATTGATAGAACCACTCTAGCAAACTCTTTGGCAGGATTTTCTAAAGGTGAACATAGCATATAATTTGACCCAGCAATTTCACTCTTTGGCTTATACTCAAGATAAATGAGTGCACGTGTCTATCACTGAACTTGTGAAAGAATGCTTTATAGAAGCAATATGAACAGAAGCAATGTTCAAAGACCAAGTGTTAGAAACCACCCAAAGGCTCATCAACAGCAGAGTGGATAAAAGTTGGTATATTCCCATGATGGAGTACTAGAATTAGCTGCAATAATATGGATGAATCCTACATATCATGTTAGACACTAAAGAGTTAATATTAGGGGCACAGCACTCTGGCATAGCAAGTTAAGCCACTGCCTGTGGTGCTGGCATCCCATGTGGGCTCCTGTTTAAGTCCCAGCTGCTCCACTTCTGATCCAGCTCCCTGTTAATGCTTCAGGACAAACAGCAGAGGATGGCCCAAGTGCTTGGGCCCCTGGACCCACACAGGAAACCTGAAATAAATTCCTGGTTCCTGGCTTCAGCCTGGCCCACCCCAGCCATTGTAGCCATTTGGGGAGTGAACCAGCAGACAGAAGATCTCTCGCTAACTCACCCTTTATCTCTCTCTCTCTCATTCTCATTCTCACTCTCTGTAACTCTGCCTTTCAAATAAATAAAAATAAATATTTTTAAAAAGAGTTTATATTATGAGTCTATGTATATAATATGCAAAAGCATCCAAAACTATTACATCCAGCTACAAGTCAGACCAGTGAGTGGCTTACCTTTGTTACCTTTGGAGTAGTGATTTGAAAGAGTCAAGAGGAGAGTACCTGTGGCGCAGTGAGCGAGGCTGATGCTCACAATACCAGCATCCCATTAACAGCACCAGTTACACTCCTGGCTGCTCTGCTTCCAATCCAGATCCCTGCTAATGTACCTGGGAAAGCAGCAGAAGATGGTCCAGGTACTTGGGCCCCTGCACCCATGTGGGAAACACAGATGGAGCTCCAGACTCCTCCATCTGGGGAGTGGACCAGCAGATGGGAAGATCGATCTCTCCCTCTTTCTCCCTCCCTCCCTCCCTCTTTTTCTCCCTCCCTCAATCACTCTGCATTTCAAATAAATAAAAATCTTTTCCAAAGAGCCACCAGAAGGATTTCCAAGAAACTGGTGCCTCTTGAGCTGAGTTCTGGTTGTCTGAATGTGTTCAATTTGTGCAAACCCATCAAGCACAATGCACAGTTTTCCGTAGCTGCATTATCCAGTCACATACCAAACAACGATGTTTCAGTCAACAGCAGACCTCATATATCGATGATGGTCTCATCAGATTATATTATCTAGCAAAGTCATATTAGTCTGTCAATTCCATCTTAGTCTGTGTACCTACTCTCTAATAGTTGCATAATGACAAAATTGCCTACTGGTGCATTTCTCAGAATATATCCCCACAGTTAAGTGATGCATCACTGTACTTCAATAAAACATTAAGAAAAAAATACTGGTCATGGGCCACTAAGTTAGATTCTCCTACTTTTTAATTACTAGTAACCTAAAACTTAAAATATGCTACATTAATTACTAAAAATGCCAAGGAAGGAAATGCTATGACCTATGACATACCAAATATTTAAAATTTACAACAAAGAAATAGAAAACTCAAAAAAGTTTTACTTATGAGCCATTAGGCAATCAAAATAAAGAGAATCCAGAAAAAAAAAAGGGGAACTAACACAAGAATATTCCATCCCTTCATATTTGATTTTAATAACTTTACAGCTGCTTTCAATTCAAATTTTATGGAATTTTTCATATTAATCTATACTTGCTGCCAATCACTGTGTTAAGAAACATACAGTTTTGAATATGCTTACCCGGCTTTTTCCATAGTGTCTAAATCACCAATCTCTTCTTATTGAAGTAGCTAGGAGCAGTTCACTGGTAAGGAAAATATCCGCAAAGCTTTGTTTTATGGCTGTGTGTTTTCAACAGGTCCTTCCCGTTGGAATCAGTTTTGCCCCTGTGGTGTTCTACCTATCACAAGTTCCTGAAAATCTCCAAATTGCTTCAGTGCATCCTGGAGGTAAGAGGAGATGCCACTGAGTCACGGCTGATCGCAATCAACATTTACACATTCAGAAATGAGCACAGTGCCTGGTATTTTAAAGAGACCCAGATGTATTTCTATTCATAACCATTATCTTTCCCCAGCAATGTATAGTTCACAAGCTACACTGCATATTATTTTTGTTTTTCAAACAGCAGATTGTCATACACATATAGAAGGCAGATGTCTTCCAGGATATTTCTTGGCTAACATCTTTATTCCATGATTCCATGAGAGTTTTCTTCAAATTGCACTAAGGGGTAAGATCTCCAAATGAAGGCAGTCCAGCTATCTTGGGAAACTGCTTTCCACTTGAGCTGACCATGTCCATTCATCAGGGCCCACAGAGGCTGTTGCTTGACCACTGTCCCCTCCGTGCAGCACTGTGGAACCTAGAAAGGTCGTTGGGGGCCTTATATCCTCTTCTGAAACCTAGATTGCATCAGTTTCCAAGAATGTCTGATTTTGTCAGACTGTCCAAAACGTCTGCCCAAGTCTCCCTTCTTCTTCACATCTGTCTAAACACAAGGGCAAGAGATATGTTGAGCAAGATGGGAAGCCAAGAGTTGGTGCTGGGTTCTGAGTGCACCTCCAGAGTTAATAGTGAGAAAGACATGAAACAAACTCAACCTGCTTTCTAACTAAGAAGAATTTAAATTTTCTGTCCACTAAAGGTACATTTGAAAAATGAAATCTTTCCATATGGCTCTATTTTCCTCCATACAAAAGGGTTAGCCTGATTTTACTTTAAAAAAAAATAGAGCTCTATGTACATACTGCTGACATATACACGAAAGTCATCTGGAAAAAATACAAGCTACTATAACAAATGGCAAAGGCAGCCAGTCTCATTCTACCGGAACAAATAGAATGAAGGGGAGGTGTGCTTAGTTGACAGAGTGAATGAAGAAAATTGATCTCTTATTGCCCAATCTACCATACTTGAAGGTTAGGAAGTCCTGAATGTTGCATTTTTCACAAAGAGCAAACTTGAAATCTTCAGATGAACTTCTAACAGCCACGGGTGGAACTATTCACACCAGACTGAGTGTTTACATTAGCTATTCCTCCTTAGTTCTTGAGAGAAAGAAAATCCATCCTTCAGTGGAAAGGCACACTTTTAGACAATTTTGGATCTCAAACGGAGAGAATGAACATATTCCATAAAAAGAACACTTAGCTCCTAATGTTCAAGAGATCCTGCTGGACCCTCCCTTTTGTGAGTGTATGGTCATATCACAGTCCAGACGTTTAAGATTATAACAAACTTGTAATAGGACCATAACTCCATTTGGCATATAATAGAGCTGCAAACAAAAAAGTCCCATTTCCTCCAGTGATTTGCCACAGGACTGTATCTTCCCCCTATAATAAAGTCTAGTGGAATCTAGACACCATCTGAAAAGGGGGCAGGTAGGGACAAAAATGAGGGTTATCAAACCCTCTCTTTCATTTGCCATAGAATCAATCCCAAAAGAAAAAAAAAAAAAACAAGAAGCATTTAGAAGACTGAAGATCATATTTTCAAACATATAGGTTTCTTTTCCAATGTGTCTTTTTTTTTTCATTTTTGGCTAAGAATCAGAACCTTATTTTGGCTGTAATACAGGAAGCTTTTCACAGAGGACCTGGCTTGTACATGGTTTTTAAACAGACTTCAGGGGCTCATGTGCACAATCCCCAGCCTTGGCTCTTAATATCAGACTAATTCCATTTCCTTCCATTCACCACCAAATTCTGCCTCTCTCCATTGCCACCATTTCTTCTACTTTGTTGTGTCTTTTACTTCAGTAAACTCGACACTCTAGTAACTCAATCTCCTGTTCAGTGTCATGGTTGAATCAAATCACTGTCACTCAAAATATAACCCGAGGCTGGAACCACGGTATGGTTGAGTGATCAGGGCAAATATCCCCAAATCTGGAATTTCTGGATTTTCAGTCATTGAGCTATTAAGTGGCTTTAGACAATATCTTTCCTCTGCCTCAAGAGAACAGGTCAAATCCTGTTTGTGCTGACTGGGACCCCAGAGGGTCAGATACCACAGGCCAGGGGAATGCCACGTGCACCTGGGCCTCTCTGTGGGTTGGTATGGGAATTGTTTGTAATGGGATTTAAAAAGCAAATTGGTGACAACAGCACTGACCTCACAAAATGGAGGTGGAAATTTGCAAATACTGGGTGAGCTTAACAAATGTCACTTTCACACCAGGGTAGAAATTGAAAAAGACCAAAATGGAACCATGTTTAAAGATGTTTTACTCACGCAGTAAAAATAATCAGGTTTCCCAAAGAAAATCATTTCCATTCCCACCACTAGCTTGACTTAAACAAGTCTGAAGGCCAATAAAATCACAGAGCTGGTTTACAAGGGTTAGGAGAAATGAAGATTCGAATCCTCCTTAGGTTCAGAAGTTTAAAGGGAAAATCCCAAGAACAGGAAATGACAAATTGCAACGATCCTGACTGTGTGCATGTAGACACACACACACATATATATATGTTAATTCAAGACAAGAACCAGGACTAAGCACATTAGACAAATATTATTAGACAAATAGTAGAAACCTTTCTAAGGATGATGACAGGGAGACACCTGGAGAAGCAGGACTTGTTCATGAATCAGAAGTTACAGATACATGAACATACAACTGGTTGCAGCCAGCTAGCCTGCTGGACATTTGTTGTGCACAGTGAGAGCAGTGTTGAAAGGAACCCAGAGGAGTTGAAACTGGTGTTAGAAAACCATCTGACAAGATCCAGAGCTAAGGCGCCCTGCTCAGAGCTCAGAGCCCTTTGCCTAGCAAATTCCTTCCAAAGGAGAAAGAGGGCAAGCAGATGGCTCTCGGCGCAGTCCTATCACAGAGGAGAACTATCACTCCATACATCTTTGTGGAATTGCATTGTTGAAATAAGCCATACTCCGATGGAAAAGCTGGGAGTTTTCAAATTAGAAGAGCTGCAGAGCTGCCTTGATGAGTCGCACTGCTCGAGCGGAGAGTGGTCCGGGAAGGAAGAGACTCCAGGAGTAAAGTAAAAAGTCTCCCTTGCAACCGATAGTAAAATGAGAGGGAAAGCAGAGAGCAAGAGAGCAATCAAAAGCAAATGGATGTGGACCATTTAAGTAATTGGGTCAAGGGAGAGTAAATGCAGTTCAATTTAGGATGATGTTCAATAAATTGCTTTAAGAAATAACCTAGGGAATACAGGTTAAATGGAACAACCATGTAGGAGATTGATCTGCAGGTCGTAATAAAGAAAATCATTGAAACTACCCGCCCGGGCATTACCAACATTAGTAAAATGGCCATGGCTATCCAAACAGCAGAAATGCAAATAGACCCGCTCAGACCATGAACAGCTGTCCTCACTTATGTGCTGTTCTCTCCTCTTCCTGCGCTAGTGGAAAGTTAGCCATTTTCTAAGCAGCTTTCCAAACCAAATGCTTCAAAATTATTAGAGGCTTCCTCTAATTTCGCTCCAAATTTCCTTTTTCACTTGGAAAAGTCAGCAGTTAAATTCACAGATAAAATGGACAGGTTACAAATGTTGCTTCCCACTTGTTAAATTCTTCAGTGGACCACCAGGGATTGTCCCCAGCCTCGACAAATCCGTGTGTCACAGCTCTCCTCTAAAGAAGATGGGCTAAGGCTCCAAGACAATGCCAGCACTACAGGTAAAACTGATAGGAAATGAAGCTTTGGCCCCCGGAACAGAGGGAGCTGGAAATGACTTGACATTTGTCTGAACTGAAACTTGATTGCTTAAGTTACAGACAAGAAACATTTGGATACCAGCTCATTTCAGTGGGCATTTGCTGAGCCCTGTGTCAGACCCGGTGCAGGGTGCTGGGATTCCACAATGAACAAGCTAAGCTGTCCCCCCTACCCTGCAGTCAATAAAGATGCTTACAGCAGAGCCAACAGGGCGAGAGCAACTTCTGCTGCACACAAGGTGATCACACATGTTCTCTGCACACCTGGTCCAGACACAAATTTGGAACAAGTTTTCAAAACCCAGATATTTAACAAATAAGGAAATGTTTTATTAGTGTCTTTAAGGCCCAACTGAAGGAAAGAGAGGGTGATGAACTCCAATCATTTGGCTAAACAAAAATGGTCTATTCTTGCCAGTAAGACAGCGGCTTGAGCAATAATATTCCAGCCAACTTCCTTTCTCAGCTGGGTCTCACTTTGCCACAGGCCCGGAGGCGTTTACTCTCAAAGACAGCTGGGATCCACCTGAACTCCTGAAAGGACTGGGGTTAACCCAATCAGACTAATTAGCTGTCTGGATTTCACTAGTTGAAGGAAAAACATTTTAAGGGGAGGGAGTATGGACACTGGAGTCTGAGACAAGCCGGTTTGGATTAGTTGTTATTTAGATTTCCTGACCTTCAATCTCCTCATCTATATAATGGGAATAATAGTATTTGGCTGCTGGGTTGTTCCTTAAATGAGGTACTATATATAACACAATGTTTAGCATATCGTAACTCTCACTCTATGTTAAGACCCACACTATACAACCACTCCTGTCCAATGCTGGGATAAATCATCCTCCTACATTCCACTCTATTTAGCATGTCTCTGATGAGAACGTCCTCAGCTTGACACTGGAGTCCACAAGATAGCTGAGTTGGTATCTTCTGCAAAAAATTGCTGGGTCTCTACGATGGAGAAAGCGTCCCTCTTTCCAGAAAATACTTTCAACGTCACATTTCTCAAAACAGCCTTGGAGAGGAATCTCTTAGAATTCTCTACACTTGGCTTTCGTCAACCAGGAATCATATCCTAGCTATAATGAAAGAACTGGACCACAGAGTGGACATGAAAAGGAAAATGGGGAAAGGATAAATATAAATATATAAATGGTTACTCACATTATAATGAGAAATTCTATAGGAGAGAGGTTGACTGACTAGTCAAAGACACACAGGATTTCAAAAGCAAAACTGAAGTGCAGTGTTGCTCAGTTCCCAGCACTGTGCTCTTCTCTGGAATGAACTGCATTTGTCGTTTTCATCGTCAGAGCTTAACACCTAGAAATACCTCGAGCCTGCAACTCTTGGCAATACCTAGCAACACTCAGTCGCAGTGGGCTTGCAATAATGCTTTTATTGAAATAATCTTAAGAAAGAGCAAATTAAAACCATGGAGCAGTTCAGAACCTGTCCTTAAACCAAACATACATGCCAAAAAGAAGATATCCTGTTCCAAAGTAGGGGGGAAAAGGAGCTATTTTGTTCCAAATGAGCTAAAATATTCAAGTGAGCTCTTCCACTCCTACCCAATCATTATCTTCCAATATTTCTTAAGAACAATTTGCTATCCATTCTCAAAAGCAATTCTCCAAATAAAAGAGATTTCATCATGATTCAAACTTACAACATTTTTTAGTAAAGAAACACCAGATAAACACTAGGAGAGCTAATACCTCAGTGCCAGACAACCAAACAGATGTGATTCCTACCACTTCCTACCTTTCCAAAAGACGTGATTAATGGAGAATTATAGGAATATTCTAATTCTTGTTGAAAAGCTTGATCGATTTATAGGTGCTAGCAGCCAAGCAATAACCAGGTCCATGTTTCAAATCACAGCAGATGACCCAGAATCTGGGTCTCATCAAGATTCTATACTTTGCTACAAGACTGATGCCAAGAAAATTCCCTTCCAGCTCAGTAATCCTTCTTCCTTTCTGGATAAATTCTACATAGCTTTCCTTTTGCTCCTGCCTTGGGTTAAGCTTTCGTGCAGCAGCCTTGTAAATGATTTCTGACTTCAGAAGATTCCTTAAAGTTACACCATGTCTCTGCTCCCACCCTTGGAACCATTTCCACTTTCCACCCAAACAAGACTTCCAGAGAAGTCTCAGCCTGGCATCCATCCCCCCAGAAAGCTGTCTCTGATCTGATCCCTATGTCCCTAGCCTAGGTTAGGTTCTCCTGCCCTGTGTTCTCACAGTACTCCATGTCTCCCCATACCTCATCTTCACACTTTGTTATCAATTTCTATTTAATTACCTGTCTTTCCAACCAAACTGTAAGACTATGATAAAAACATCATTCCCTTGGTACCTAGTAGTTGTAAAGTAAATGAAAGCCTACCAAAGCTTTACCAGCCCTCAAAGTTCAAAATTACATTCAATCTAATGAAGGAAACCACAATACTTTTACTTGAGTAAATTTGTTCTATATTTTAGCCTTCAGTAATTGGACCCTAAGAGAGCATGGCAAAATGTTGGAGATGCTGCCAGCTAGGCCCTGGCCAACTGGATGTGAGTTGAAGACACAGGTGCAGCTTCCAGTTCATGTCATTAAAATGGAAGCTTCTCTACACACTCTTTCTGCCTCCCTAAAGCCTAAAAACCTGGGGACTCAGTTTCCACCTTAAAAAAAAAAAACTCATTCCTGAGTGCCCTTAGGGAATAAAACCACATGTCTACCCTTGTGGGGAGCAATTGGGACTAGACTGTTACTGGAATTAAGACTTATTCTGTGCATCTGCTCTCCCACAATATGGCGCTGGGAGAGGAGGAAACAGCTTCTACACAGCTGCCTCCAGTTCAAACAATAAGCAGCAGGACCTGCTCCTGATTGGAGGAGAGCAGCGTACTCGGCATGTGGGTAGCAGAGTTGAGATTGGTGGAAGAGGACTATAAAGGAGGAGAGAGACAACATGCACCAGGAACATCTAAGGGGAACATCTATCTGAAGGAACACCTGTGCAGCCCCCGAGAGCGCCAGCCGGCGGTGTGCCGCTCCCCAGCGGAAGTGGGGAATGTGGCAGGGGGAACCGCCCATCCACGGAGGTGGAAGGGACGGTAGCCAACCCGGGAAGAACCAGCAGCAAACCTGGGAAGGGGCGAGCAGACAAAAGAACAGCGCAGGGTCCTGTGTCGTTCCTCCACGAAGACGGGGAGCGACATAATGGTGCCGTGACTCGGATAGGAAGCCTAGGCAGGGTTTAGTGTCGTTCCTCCATGAAGAGGGGGAGCGACATACCCTGACAACTCATTTGTCTCTAGACTAGAAGAAACAAACTAGTCCCTTGTCTATGCCTCTAACTGTAGCTTGCTCTCTCTCTCCCTGCCTCCCCACCCCCTTTCCTCCCTCCCTTCCTCATTCCTTCCATCCCTCTCTTCTTTCCTTTTATTATTTACTATTTAACATACACCTTAATAATTCAAATCAGTATCAAATCCTCATTTTTATAGTTATCTATTTGTTTGAAAGGCAGAAGTACAGAGGGAGAGGATAGAGATCTTTCATCCACTGGTTCACTCCCCCAAATGGCCACAACGGCGGGGGCTGGACCAGGACGAAGCCAGGACAAAGCTTCTTCCAGGTCTCCCATGTGTGGGGGGGGGGAGGGTAGACAAACACTTGCACTATCCTCCGCTGCTTTCCCAGGCACATTAGTTGGGAGCTATATCAGAAGTGGAGCAGCCAGGACTCGAACAGGTGCCCATATGGGATGCTGACACTGCAGACAGAGGTCTAACCTTCTATGCCACAGCATCAGCCCCAAATTCCTGTAGCTTAATTGTTAGAGAAAACATTTTCGAAAATTCGTATTCAAGTATCCAAGCATTTATCATCATTTCTACCATGCATATCAGAAACTCAAAGTTCATTATTTACATAGCTATTATTCGGCATCATTAAACAATTTGTTAGAGTATAACTGTATTTCCCATCTGCACTACAGTGAATGCTTTGTTCACGTAATGGATGGCTGTTCTCTTAATCTGGAGTTGTAGATCAATTTTGGACTAAGTGGTACAAATTGCCTTTCTCAACATCACTTTGGATCCTATGGAGTCCTGAGTACAAGTAGTACATTCAGCCAGGCCTAACGTGCTACACAATTATTGTTAGTCTGCATCCATGACGTTGGAGGCTGCAAGTAGAAGAAATACAACTTATTTTCACAGGGGACTTACAGAATCAGTCTTGAGCCTTCAAGTCACACCTTGCATATTTGAGCTTTCAGAAAGTCAATATTTCACTGTTAAAAATAATAAAACCCCAGGGATCATTACAATGAATCTGGTCCTTCTTGTTCTTTTTCATAATACTGAAGTCCTGAAGTCAGAATACTTCTATTGGCTGGCAAGGATTTTCTCAGCTTTTAAAGCTGTTAATGACACATTCAGCCTGTCATGGGCTGTGAGTTAGACTCCACCTTTGCCATGACTGATTTCCTGCAAGCAGATCCAATGGTTTGTTGAGATCTCCAGGTGTCCCAAATGGGCCAGGTGGAAATAAACCAAATTCCCTTCAAAACACAAACACTGTTACCTATAATCTGCTGGAAGAGATAGACAATATCTCTTCCATGGATAAGCCTTTCTTGTTTATAACCCATTTATGCTCTGGTTAGACCAGAATGGATACCAAATTTCCATAAAGACTTGCCTTCGTTGACAACTGAATCACTTCCTTGGGTGCTTTAACACATGTCATCTTCCCAGCGAGACAGATTTTGTTCACTTGCCTGTCCTTGCAATACTATCTAACATAGTCTACACATTTTACTGATTTATTTATTATAGTCACCCCTATTGGAATATAAGCTCTGAGTACACCTTTTTTTGTGTAGGGCTATACTCCCAAGACCTAAAATAGAATTTGCCATGTGGGAGAGGAGAGAATTGTAGGAAATAATCAATGAACACAGGAGGTCTCTGTCTTGAACATTTGTATTAAGCAACCCAGCCATGCATACTCTGACCCTAGTGCTTGCTCACACATCCTGATGACAACAGCCATGAAAGTTACTAACTAGCTTTTTTATTGTTTTTGCTTTGTCTCATCCATAACCACAGATCAAGGAATTGGCACATAAGATGTCATTATAAGCAACAGCAAGTCTCAACCTAAATGCCTTTGAATTTTTAAAAAAATGTTTTCCTTTCATAATTGAATAGTGTTGGCCTCTGTTATGGGTTGAATTTTGTCTCCCCAAAATGCACTGAAGTCCTACCCTCCAGTACCACAGAATGTGACCTTACTTGGAGGTGGAGTCTTTACAGAGGTGATCAAGTGGACATGCGGTCACCAGAATAGACTCTCTAATCTGTCTGATGGCCTTATAGAAAGAGGAAACATAGACACTGAGACAGACACATGCACAGAGGGAGGTGATGTGAAGACACACAGAAGACAGCCATGTGATGGGAACGATGCATCTATAAGTTAAAGAATGACAAAGACTGCCAGCAAGACCAGAAGCTGGAAGGAGCCAGGATCCATGCTCCCGAGCACCAGCAGAGAGACCTGGGCCCCACCAAACATCCTGCCTCCATAACTGTGAGAAGACAGGTTTCTTTTATTTTCAGACACATAGTGTTTGGTACTGTGTTACAGCAGCCCTGAGAATCTAACACAGTTTCTATTTGCTTTAGTTCATGCCTCAGAGTCTATGATTGGGAACTGTCTTCTAGCTCCCATCTTGGCTGCCCATCAGCAAGCTCCAGTGGTTCTCAGGTATTCCCAAACTGGCCATGAGCAATTTGCGGGGCTTCATGCTTCTTCATACAAAGTGGGGAAGAGTAGCTTTCACAACAGCCAACTGAAGTCCAGGGCTTGAGTCTCATTCCTAACAGAGTCTGATTTGAGTCACATGCTGAAATAGCAAATCAGTGACAGCACCCAAGGAGAAGGAGTGCTGATGGCTTTGCAACAATCAAGCCCTGCTCCTTGAGATGGTAGGGGGGCAAGTACTACCAGTGACCAGCGGAGCCACCCACAGTCCCTCGGCACTCCATCTACTCACTCAAGGCTGCCTACTGTAAACACCTGCTACTCCAGTAGAGGGCTTGTTCTTTTCTTCTGCCCCCAGAATATGTTTGGCCCGTGCATGGAGCAAACTGAAAGTTCCAGAGTCAATGCTTGGAGAAACAACATTCAAGGAATGCTTAGCATGGAACTGGAAGGTAAATATCTCAGCCTGCTCTCTCTTCCCTTCAGACAGCTCTGAGTGATGTCCTACAGGAGCATCCTAGAGTTTCCAGGGGCTTTGAGCTCCAATTACTCATAGTGGTTGGTTAACGTGCTGCCACACAATATCATCGACTGAGTGGTTTATAAACCGTAGAAATGTTTTTCTCACTGTCCAGAGCTCTCAAGGTCAGGGCATCAGCAGACTCAGTGGATGATAAGGGCATAGACAGCCATCTTCTCGCTATGTCCCACATGGAGGGAGAGGACTAGGGAGCTCTCTGGGGCTTCTTCTTTCTTTCTTATTTATTTATTTATTTATTTATTTATTTATTTATTTATTTATTTTGACAGGCAGAGTGGACAGTGAGAGAGAGAGACAGAAAGGTCTTCCTTTTCCATTGGTTCACCCCCCCAATGGCTGCTGCAGCCAGCGTACTGCGGCTGGCGCACCACGCTGATCCAAAGCCAGGAGCCAGGTGCTTCTTCCTGGTCTCCCATGCAGGTGCAATGCCCAAGCACTTGGGCCATCCTCCACTGCACTCCCGGGCCATAGCAGAGAGCTGGCCTGGAAGAGGAGCAACCGGGACAGAATCCGGCGCCCCAACTGGGACCAGAACCCGGTATGCCGGCACTGCAGGCGGAGGATTAGCCTATTGAGCCACGGCGCTGGCCATGGGGCTTCTTTTATAAGGGCACTAACCTCGTGGAAGGCTGCACCTAATCACTTCCCCAAAGCCTCATCTTCTAATGCCAACAGCTGGGGATTAGTGTCTCAACACGAGGTTTGCATATTCAGATTATAGGACATAAGCTTTAACTACATTTCCTCCTCCCCACCTCACTTCCCCACCCCCTACCAGTATTTCTCCCAAATAAATGGCTACTTTTAATTTTTTGTGTGGGATTGGGTTCCAGAAGCATCTAAACCAGGACAACACTAAGTTGTAAACGGGAGGAAATTCAGAGTTCTGTTAGGAAAAAGAAAGGGTAAGCCTAAAAAGTGTCGCAAAGTCGACCAATGAGTTTCCACCATGCTTATGGTTTCTTCTAATTAATTAAGAAGCCAATTATGTGCTTCCCCGCCCCCCCTCCCACACAGGCTTGTTAAACAGATAAGAGCCCATAACTGCCTAGCAGACCAGATGCACACACTGTCTTTTTTTTTTTCCCGGATTCCTTCTCTTACCTGCTATGTTTCTATTTGCAAGTTATTTCTCTTCATCACATCTCTCAAGTTCCCGCTTAATGAAGACTGAATGAAGTCTTTTTTCCTAGAGAGTAAGACCCCAGGAAAGCAGATCATGGTTTGTGGTAAATCCATCTTAAACCTCTTTGCAAGTCTACTGGTAAAAGTTACCAGATGCTCCCGTTCAACACTATTCCCCATCTCTTGATTCTAGAAGACAGCACTAGAGAGGACGATTCCCTCTGGAGTCCTCTCTGCTATCCAGGAATCAGCTCTTTTCATTTTCATCAACTTTATTTTTTTTTAATATTTTTTAAATATTTTATTTATTTATTTTTTTGAAGGGTAGAGTTACAGACAGTGAGAGGGAGAGACAAAGAGAAAGGTCTTTCTTCCATTGATTCACTCCCCAGATGACAGCCACGGCCAGAGCTGCGCCGATCTGAAGCCAGGAGCCAGGGGCTTCCTCCTGGTTTCCTATATAGGTGCAGGGACCCAGGCACTGGGGCCATCCTCCATTGCCTATCCAGGCCACAGCAGAGAGCTGGACTGGAAGAGGGGCAGCTGGGACTAGAACCAGCGCCCATATGGGATGCCGGCACCGCAGGCGGAAGCTTAACCTTCTGCGCCATGGCACCGGCCCCCGTCAACTAACTTTAAATATACAATCTTTTTTTTTTCTGGAGGAGCTCACAAATGGTTCCCTCCATGAGGTCAATGTTGCTGAGCCCCCAGTTTGAGCAGCCCAACCTCTCCAGACTATGCCATCATCCCCAGATGGCAGAGAAAGAATCCACAGGAAAGCGCACCGTGTCTGCAGCAAGCAACGGTGGTACTTCACAAGCGCTGCAGGTTGCATCCTTGCACTTCTCCTTTATTCTCTGAGTATAAGCAGATGTTAGCCATTCTTCTCATTATCTCAGGATACTGTATAATACTATTATGGTGTCAGGCTATTAGGGGCAGCAAACACTGTACAACAACAGCCGTAATTGAGGCTTAGAGCTGAACTGTAAGTACGAAACCTAACTTCAGGGTGTTTGCAAATGCTTTCTGGAAACAGTTAAAAAAGATGTTTTCAATTGTTCAAACAATGGCTTACCCTGCCAAGATCAAGCAAAAGCTTCTTAAGATATAGGCACAATAAACATATTTCTTAAGATTTTGATTTTTTTCAGCCAGAAGCACAGCAAATCTGTGAGCCAGAAAACCTCATATATGCCACTTCCTGGACTATTCCAGGGAAAACTAATGAAATGCTGCAAAAGTTGTACTAAGCTCTACCGTGATCTCACAGCCACAGAATTCCACTCTTTCTTTTGAAGTTATTTTACTATGATAATAATTATCTGTCCATGAGTCTGGACTTGGCACCCATATATCCCTAGGAATGGGGATCTGGGGTATACAGCAACGGATTCTCTGCAAGAAGTGCCAACATGGAAGGCTGTCCCTTAGTCTTAGCTGAGGCTTTGGTCATCATACACGTGAAGTTATTGGACCTGTCCTCCCACGGTGAATTATAGCCTCAAACATTTGGTGGAGGCACAGTATGATTCTGATGTGCCTGACAAAAAGCAGGAAACCCCAGGTCACTCAATATTGGTTCCAGGCATAAACTGTTAAATGGCAGTTTGAGTCTCCTTTACTGGATAGAATAAAAGAAAACAGAAACTGAACACTTTGAAAAGCACATTCTGAACAGAATCCAGAGGACACAGCATATTCTCCAGACTGTGGGTTATCCAAGTCACTGTTTCCAGTCTGCTCCCAAGGTACTGACTCCAGTGGGGCTTTGGGGTCCTTTGCAATGACTGGAAAGGGACAAGCCTAGCATGTTCATTTGGTTGCTAGCTAGTGACACTGATCAAAAGTTCGATGGGGAAATCCAGAAGAATGGAAGAATTGTAAAATCTCAGTAATACAGATCCTGGAATTCAGAATTTAGAATTGTACTAGCATTATTGTCTTTTGAATGAAATTTATAATGAAACAAAACTGGAAGGCTCCATTGAGGCAGTTTATTCCAGTCTAATTCCATGTGCTTTAGCAGGAAATGGGGAACAGGTAAAGACTAAATATAAATTACTATCATGTATTTGCTCAGAAGGATCCAAAAATAATAATTTTGCCATGGAAACATTATTTATCTAAAAAAACTGCATTTCTTTGAAACTAAATCTATAGCTTAAACATTACATGACCAATTAGGAATAAGGATAAAGTTGGGGAATAAACAATCATTCTGATTTAGTGATGTATGGGCTGTATTAAATGAAATTTAGCCATCAGTATTTTCATTTCTCACAACCAGAACTTATGAATACAAACAGTATTTTAATATTAAAGCAACCCTGCTATGGCCTGGAAAAGCAGTGGAGGATGGCCCAAGTGTTTGGGCAATTGATCTATCACACAAATACTCAGAATGATTATATGAGTGGTATAATTAAACCTGGAAACTGAATTCTTTCAACAAATATGTCTCAAAAACACAAGAGAAACTTGAAGGACTAATATGCCTTAAATTGTTTTATGAATGCCTAATATAGCATAAATGTAAATTAATATTTCATTACAGCACTAGCATTTCTAAGTGATACCACATATAGTTTTTGTTTTTAACTCTCACAACACTGAGTGGAGAAGATAGGGCAACAAGAATTTCAGGAACCAACTTCCCTATAGTCTGGTTATCTCTAATATCATCCATTTGATATGCTCAATGAGTGAGTTATGCTAGTGTAAACTGGCAAATTTGGTAATATTGCATCTTTTAAGTGAGAGCCAACTGGTTATAATGAGAATCAGTCCTGCTGACTGTCATGATGGTGATGGATTCAAATTAATTTTGTAAAATATTCCATTAAATTAAGTATTTAGACCCGGTATTTCTGATTAACAACCAAAATAGTATTTTAGTATATTAGGTAAAATGTTTTTGCTTTGCTGCTAACATAAATATAGCTATAAAGCATAGGGTAGAACAATGTTATACAGATGCCATTTGGCAACAAGAACTACCTTAACGGTATACCGCTACTCCAGCAATATATATATGTATATGTATATACATATATATATAAGCAATATTATATATACATATATATAAGCAATATTATATATACATATATATAAGCAATATTATATATACATATATATATACAATATACATTACCGTGAATAAGAATATGCTTCAGTGAGAAATGTTTGACTATAGTATATGCGCTGCTTACAGCCTGTGTAATGTTAAATTATTTACCATCTTTGTGCTTTAGTTTCCTTATATGTGAAATGGGCATATTAACAGCACTTATTTCATGGGAGTAATTATGAGAACCCAATCATAGTAAGAACTCAATAATAGCTGCTTTGATCATCATCATCATTAAAGCAAGACAGTTGATGCCAGGGTCTGCTCCCTGCACATTCCCTCTGATTAGGTAAATTCTATATGGGATTTATTTATTTTTGAAAACTGTAACTGACATATAAAAACTGCTCATATTTATGGGGTACCACGTGTTGTTTTGTTGCATGCATACATCGTATAATATCCAATCAGGATATACTTATCCTTTCAAGCATTTAACATTTAAATGCAGAATTCAAGCAAACCGAACAGCATTTTCATTTTATGAAAACTAAACCTTCCAATTTCACAAATGTCCACATGGTAGTCTTACATTTATCAGCGACATCTTCTGCTGAGGCACAGTATCACACACAGCTTTATAGGGCCTACACTAGCAAAACTCAAGGAAAAGCGAAGCCGAGTTTCAGAGATGAGTGTGAATCCAGGGAGCTCTAGATGCTGCATAAATGCCTAGGGTTACGATGGGGTAGAAAAGGCTGTGGGCTGGACGGTAACAGGAGGATTGAAAAAGATGATGTAACAGGCACAGGTATAGTTTAGGGGTTCCCACCTTTTTTCTGCCTAGGGCCATTTGGATATTTATACTATCATTTATGGACCATACAAAATTATCAGTTTAGGAGCCAGTGTTGTGGCATAGTAGGTAAAGTTGCCATCTGTGATATCAGCATCCCATGGGCATTGGTTCAAGTCTCAGATGCTCCACTTCTGATCATGCTCCCTGCTAATGGCCTGGGAAAAGCCAAGCAAGGTGGACCAAGTGTTTGGATCCCTGCCACCTATGTGGGAGACCCAGAGGCTTCTCCTTATTCCTGGCTTCGGTCTCACCCAGACCCAGCCATTGTGGCCATTTGGGGAGTGAACCAGCAGACAGAAGATATCTCCCTCTCTCTCTCTCTCTCTCTCTCTCTCTGTAACTCTAACTTTGAATAATCTTTTTAA